>NW_027533280.1:891271-898571 GCF_008692635.1 Crocuta crocuta | reverse complement strand
AATGTCTGGTCTGGTTTTCTCTGTACTTCCCAGGGTCTTCGTGTATCGGCAAGTCTTCCTGCTGGTCTTCTCCACGCGGGCTGCCGGGGGCTTGGGAACACCACTCACGGGGGACACTATTTCTCTGCTCCTACTGTCTGTTGGCGAATAATTTTAAGTTTATTTATTTATTTTTGAGAGAGAGAGAGAGGGAGAGAGCACAAGTGGGAGAGAGGCAGAGAGAGACAGAATCCCAAGCAGGCTTTGCGATGCCAGCGTAGAGCCCCATGTGGGGCTCGAACTCATGAACTGTGAGATCATGACCTTAACTGAAGTCAGACACTCAACCCGCTGAACCACCCACATGCCCGGAGTTGGAGAATAATTTATCCACTGCTCCTCTGCATCTCTGGGTCCTGGTGGAAGCCGTTAATATTTCCCCTGGTCTGTCTTCCCAGATACACCAAGCAGCCACGCCACTGTGGAATCTTGCCCTTCCCTGGGGTGAGGGATGGAGGCAGATCCCCTCAGCCCTGCCTGAGGTCTGGTGATCCCTAACGTCCCGGGCTCCTCAGGGATCGATAGTGGGTGTCTGCTTCCCCACATTCTAGAATCCCTGATCGGAGGTTTGGTTTCATTTTGTTTTGAAACAAAACAAAACAAAAGCAAAACCCCTTAGCGGGGTAAGGGAGGGGTAGAGGGTTTGTTTTGACCCAATATGCATTTTTCCGAATTCCCTTCATGATCTTGTTTACGTCTTCCATGGATAGTTTACATTTTTTCAATGCAAAAGGCAGATGAGTACTTCTGGTTTTCTCTTTCCCTTACGTGCCACTTACCCTGAAGTGACGCACACAGAATGTTCTAGCTCCTTCCTAAGTGTAAAGAAAAGTCACAGGACAAAGTTTAATACCCGGGTTCCTATTTCACAACTGCAGCCCCACCGTACGTGCCTTATTTTAGAAGGTACATTTGCAAGTGGAGCAGCGGTGTGTCAGTCCCACACATTTCGTTACCTGTTTGCTCTTTTTGCGTTCTTGCCATTTTGCCAGCTTTCAGGGATTCAGGAGTCCACAGAAAGTGTGACTATTTGCCCAGATAAAGCACTATTTCCACGCCTGTTGCGCCCCCTTCATGCTGTCTCCTGCACACACTCACCGTGTGTCACCAAGGCATCGTGCTCCCCTGACGGCGGCCACATCTGATCTACCCAGCTCCGGGACCACCTGCTGCTCTTGGGTTTCTCCTCATTTTTTTAAAAAAATAGCTCCTATGCATTCTCCTGACTTCTGGTGCTCAGGAGTCTCAAGGCTCAGTCCCGAACCTCTCCTCGTGCACTCCTTCCCGAGGTACCCGCACTGAGTCTTGCGGCTTCCAACACCATCCATACACTAGTGCCTCCCACACGGGTGCGTGCAGCCTGAGGATTCCCTCTGACTCCGGAGCCACACATCCAAGCCTGCCTTTAACATCTCTTACGAACAGTGTAAAATATTTCTCAAGTCGAACAGAATCCAAAATTAATCTCCCTCCCTGATTATGTCTCCTGCCGTTTTCTCCAACTCGTTGAACGGCCCCATTATTCATGCGGCTGGCTCAGGCCAGAATCCTTGGAATTGCCATTGACAGCTCTCTATCTCTGTTAACCCAGAACATTCCTCTATTTCTGCTGTCACTTTCTCAACAAGAATGTAAGCACCATGGAGGCAGAGACGGGGCTTTGGTTACTTCTGAATCCCACATGGAGAGGAGCATGGATGTGTATCAGGAGTGCAAAATACATCTGCTGAGGGCACGAGTCCTTCCCGTTGCCTATCGCTTTGAAGTTATTTCTTTGAGAGGAATAAGATTACTTAAAAAGAAAATCCCTGCCTACAAGATTTGAGCGTTTGTGTGTTTTAGGACCCACAGCGTTTGACATTTTGAATTTCCCTTTTCCCGGTTCTCGGAGGACAAGGTGATTTGGAGGGCTGACGCAGGGTATATCCTGGGAACAGGGGATCCGTGTGAATAATTTATATTTATACCATAACCGTGTCACAGTCACATACAGAGAAGATTGAACTCAGGACGTTTTCTCTAGAAAAGCCTTTTCAATGGGCTTTGATTTGATTTGATAATCTAGACTCTCTCAAGATTTCTGTTGTCTCAGGGGACAGAACAGTATGCTCGACCAAAAATACACTGTTCCCCTAAAGCCGTTGCCTTCATAAAACACTTTTTAAGAACACAGGTGCCACATCATATTTTTAGCTCTTGCTTTTGGATGAAGGAAGTAGCAAGAGATGATTTATGTGCCTGTCAAACCAGGACAAGATAAAGCATATTCTGCCGGTGCCTCATATATTTCCCTCGTATATTTTTAGCTATATATTTTGTTCACGGTGCTGGTGATATTCCCTTCTTTTGGTGTCTGCCTTCTCACTCTGCTTTGATTCACATTAATTACCAGGAGACAAAGATGTCATCTGTATGGGTGAGACAAAAAAAAANAAATCCGCAAGTGAAGGAGGACATCATCTTCTATGGTGCGGACTTTTCTTTCTCATACAATCAGGGCTCAGGATGCAGTCTGTTTGTGACAGACACAGAGGTGGCCATGCAGGTAGGGTTCCTGTGCACACTCAGGTGTCTGACTCCCTGGTAGCTCAGGTCGCCAAGGCTCTTTCTTACTGACCTTGCCCTGTGATCCAACACCAGGCAGAGCGACTGGCCCCTGGATTCCAATCCCAGCGCATCTGAATGTTTAATTTGCACTGTGTCTGAGCTTCCAAGGGCTGTAAAAGATTTCAGCAGCCGTCGGATAAATCAGACTATGGGTGGATGTTTGTGTTGCCATGGCGATCGACAGTGTCACCATTTTAATAACCTCATCAACCTTGAGCATTCGGTAACAATGCAGTGCCTCCGCACAGTTTAACAACAAAACACAACACTTTGGGGACTCCATTTGGAAACGGTCCAGAAAAGACATCACAAGCAGATAGAGAGAAATCATCTCAAGCTTGACATGTGTGAGCTGCGAGGTGGACATTCCCTGAAAAAGATTTTGGGATTGGGAGCATTATTTCTGGTATACGGCACGAAACCATGAATAGTCGTAAAGGACACTCCACACCTCTGTGTTCAGACCAGTTATGCCCTCACTTTCAAGTAACCAGAGGCAAGTACGTGTTTGTTCATCATCAGGATAGGTGGGGGGAAGACCTTTCCCACAAGCTTCCGCGGTGTGTTTATGCTCACCGAGCACTGGACAGTGAGACGTTAGTTTTCAGCATAAATGCCGGTATTTAAAGATATGATTACTAGAGATTAAATCTGTGTCCAAAATACTGCCAGTGGGCTTAATTATTAACAGTGTTAGTGCTCATCACATGATTAAATTGCTTTTATTCCTGTAGATAATCTTTAAAAATTTTTTAAATGTTTATTTATTTTAAGAGAGAGCATGAGTGGGGGAAGTGCAGAGAGAGCAGGACAGAGGATCTAAAGTGGGCTCTGCACTGACAGCAGCAAGCCTGATGCAGGGCTTGAACCCATGAACCATGAGATCATGACCTGAGCTGAAGTCGTACGCTTAACCCACTGAGCCCCCAGGCACCCCTATTCCTGTATATATTCTTATATATACATATACACACACATAAATACTATATATACCTTATATATACATATATACTATATATACACACATATGTACACCTATATATACATATATAATATATATACATATATACCTATATATATTATGTAGGTACATATATATAGGTATTTATACGTATATATAAACCCTCAGATGCATTTTGTTAAGAGATTCGTATCAATATCTTTCTCTAATGTGTCACTTTTACTGGGATGAACGACACAATCTGTTTCTCACTATATCGACTGTACCCTAATGCTGTGAGTATTTCCCTGGGTCAAAGGGAGATATGTTTAACCAAGGAAAGCCTTGGGTTGAAATAAATTTCAGAGGTAGGAGACATGTCAGCTCTGCACTGTTCCTTGGACGTGTACTTCCCCACTTTGCACTTCACCCCCCCAGGACTGTGTAATAGGCTACCGGTATACCACAAGTGACCTTGACCGCACACCACAGGCTATTGATGTCCTATATACGAGTATCGTATTTTGTTTGCAGAGTCAAATCCAGAAGATGCTGTTGGAATAATGATTCAATAGATAAAGCTTTACAGATACACGTCAGAATTGTTTTTGCTCTCTCAGTTTTTCTACACTGTTGAATCTTTCGACTCAACCACACATTAGGCTCTGCCTTGCATGTATGAAGAGATAGTTATGTATGTTGCTGCTTCTAGATCCAGAGCTCTTGGAAGAACAGCTATTTTTTCTCTACTCTTGTCTTGTGTCCCAGGTTCTTAGCCTAACTCTTCGTTGCACATAGTAGGTTCTCAGTCAACATGCTTGCAATCACTTCTTGGGATTCCAAGCTTCTTGGGGTTTCAAAGAGTAATTAAGTGGGGGCGTGGCTTCTTTTTAAGTTTACTCTACCTTGTTATTAGATATGAACTGAACATCTTTGCTCAGAGATGGGTTGTGAATGGACATAACAGGAGAATAATAAACCAGTGGATATGTCTATACTCATCAAGTTGTTTACATTTCTGGGGTATAAGAGAAGCACTTTAAGTATCAGCCTGGCAAATCTTTTCTTGTCTTCATTAAGAATAAACAGAATAAACGCACGTTTCTCAAAGTCTCTGATTAGCCTCTCCCCTCAGTCCAATGATAACACCCTCTGATAACCACCTGGCGGCCATGCTGGGGATTAAGCAATGTTATCAGAATTTCTGGTTGGATCTTTGAGTAACTGAAACCCTCCCCTGTCCCAACTGGTTTTAAGCTCATCAGTCTTGAATGGCATTTTGTGTTAATCAAGGGCCTCATGAAGGCTCTGCACAGTTAGAGATGTTAGGGGCATTGGTGTTGTGGATTGTACCACACCATTTTTAATTATTCCACTTGCCCCTCTTCCTGACAGCCTTCAGAGAATCTGCCTCCTCATGTTTTGCTGACTAGGAGTTAGGTCTACAGACCCTGGCTTGTTATCTAGGTGATTAGATCAACATGAACCCCGAGACTAGAGCTCGGGCCATTAGAACCCCTTTCCTGGGAATCTGAACCTCAATCTCTTGGATGGTTTCAAGGAAAAGTGTGACAAAGTCAAGGTTGAGGTGGCCATGTTTGAGCATTTGTACAGGGACCAGAGAATGTCCACCTTCATGGGGTGGAAAGAAAAGGGCAGAGAGTCAGAGAGAAGCAGAGAAGAGATCATGAGCCTCCAGAAACAAGGATGGAGAAGACCTATCTCGTCTATCGAGAGTAGTTACCTCCTGAGTCTGGGCTCTGTCTAGGCTCTTGTGATGTTCACTTGCATCTTAATTTTTAGGATGTGAGACTTACTCTCATGTCCTTCCAATAAGTCCCTGGTGGCCACAGCAGGCCACGCCGAGTTCCTTGAACACAAGACAGTGCCGGGACAAGTTGTGTCCATTTCCGAGATATACCTCTGAGGCATGGCTCCTCCCTCCTCAGTGGGCCTGGCGTGGACTGATGCCCTTTCATGGGTTCTCTGCGTGTCCTGGTTACAATTTCTTTCCAGAAAACTGCCAGTGGGTAAAAAGTAAAAGGACAGCTTATATATTTAAGGAAGTAAGGTTGCTTAGTACTTAAGCCAGTGATTATTCTTTCCATTTTTTAAAAAATGAATTTCTTTGGTTAAAATACGATACATTTTTGGGGCAACGCGATCATTATCTCCTGGATACGAAAACCATACAAAATATTTCACTTAAGTAGTCCCACCTGGTCTTACCTAATGATATTACGATTTAAAAAAATTTTTTTTTATTTTTAGTGAGAGAGAGAGAGAGAGTGAGGGAAGGGGCAGAGAGAGAGAGAGAGAGAGAGAGAATTTTAAGCAGGCTCTATACTCCACACAGAGCCTGATACAAGGCTTGATTTCATGTCCCTGAAATCATGACCTGAGCTGAAATCAAGAGTTGGATGCTTGGGGCGCCTGGGTGGCTCAGTCGGTTAAGTGTCCGACTTTGGCTCAGGTCATGATCTCACAGTTCATGGGTTCGAGCCCCGCATCGGGCTCTGTGCTGACAGCTCAGAGCCTGGAGCCTGTTTCAGAGTCTGTGTCTCCCTCTCTCTCTGACCCTCCCCTGCTCATGTTGTCTCTCTCTCAGAAATAAATTTAAAAAATTTTTAAAAATTAAAAAAAAAAGAGTTGGACGCTCAACAAAATGAGCCACCCAGGCGCCCTTATGATTTATAAATTAAAAATTTTGGAAACCAGTTTGAAATTGCCTGAAAGTTTCCATCATTTTACTGAGAAAACACCACTATTGGTATTTCTGGTATTTCTGTCTCAGTGATGGCTACACATTTAAAGGTGAATATACACTGCATCTATATGTATGTGTATATAATACGAACTAAGAAGTTTCTTTTTGTTGGGCAGTATTCAATATAGCAAATAAACTTAAGAAGAACTAAGCACAAAAGTATTCATTGTTACTAAGTTATAATATGAGACTTAATGAGAAAGCTCATGTTTCAGATTGGCCACTTTCTATAAGTATCCTGAGTTATTTGATAAATGAACCCTCCTAAGAAAGCTTCCGCCCAAATGGGCAACCGGCCTCTTCTTCCATGCCGGCCCTGGGGTGAACACAGCTGCCAAATATTGAGGCTGAGAAGCACTAAGGACAAATGCCATAATAAAAATGTGGCAGCAACAATTTTCTATCATTAGAACAGCCGATTTATCCCAGTGTCTTCAGGAGATGAAATCTGTGCTTGAGGCCCACATAGGATACACTCATTCAACTTAGGGATCCAGGCCCCAGAGAGGGAGGGAGTGTGTGTAGATAATGCTGGTAGGAGTGACTCCCAGACAGGGGACATTTGCAGACGGAAAGACCCCGAGAACTGTTGGGATTCCTTCTCTGAGCCTCCCAGGAGGTGGGCAACCTCACCTCAGGGTGGAAGGAGCTTTAAATAGGAGCACGGGCAGTTCCCAGGCTCCGCGGGCGGGAAGGCAGCGAACTCGGTGACAGATGCAGAGTGGGTGGGAACGGGTGGAGAATGTGCTGCTTTCTATTCTCGGTGAAACGGGAAACAATCCGTCAGTACATCGTCCATCACGGAGGTCCTGGGGAGGGGTCGCCGTGCTCTTCAGACCCCCTGTCTTGGAGTCTGGGGTGCGGAGAGGGACTTGTTCCCTAGTAGGCGAAGCCGGTGCACCGATGGTCTGGGAAGCTGACTCCGTGTGCTCTGTCCACAGCTGTCC
>NW_027533280.1:855601-891149 GCF_008692635.1 Crocuta crocuta | reverse complement strand
TATATTCCACTGTGTCGGTCTCAGTGCATCCAAATGATTTATTTAGGAACCTGTGCTGGTAATGTATATTTGATACATGCAAAGGAATATATATAAAATGTTTTTAGTCATGGAATACAAGAACATGATCTTGGCACTTGTCAGTCAGTTTGGGCCGCTATTACAGAAATACCATACATGGGTGGGGGTGCTTCAACAGCACACATTTGTCTCTCATAGTTCTGGAGGCTTCCAGGTCCAAGATCAAGGTGCCAGCAGATTGGGTATTTGGCGAGAGGAATGTCCCCTTGGCTTGCAGACAGCTGTCTTTTTGCTGTGTCCTCACGTGGCTGGGGGGTGGGAGGAAGAGGGGGAGAGGGAGGGAGGCAGGCGGGGAGGGAGGGGGGAGAGGGAGAAACAGCATCTGGTTTCTTTTCTTATAAGGGCACTAATCCCATTATTACGACCCCGCCCACAATGACCTTACTTAGGGATTCCACAACTTAACTGGAGGTGGAGGTGGGGCGGGGAGGTGCATCGAGTCGTTGACAGTGGGCTTAAGCCCAGAAGGAAAGACAGCATATGTGTGAAAAGTCCCGAAGGCTATGATTTTGCAGGCCAACCCGCCACCAGGGATGGCACTATTGCTCTCCAGAGGACACCCGCCCATCTTGGAAGGTGACCTTGTTATTGGTGACCAACAGCTCATGATGGAGGGACTGCAATGGCCACCTGGAGCTGGGGTCCCTGAACCTCCCCCCCCATAGCTGCAATTTGCACCTGCGATCACCCCAACCCTATATTCAGTCAAAGATACTGATAATAGCCTCCCAAATGCTGATCCACAAAGCCAGCAGCTGTGAAGGTCAGAAGAAAAGGCTTGCATAGAGCTTGGGCTGTGGGAAGGGGTCAAGGCCCTCATGTGGGAGAGTGGTGCTCGTGGCTTGGGGATGGTCACTGTAGAGCTTGAAATACTAATTAGAGCGAGCATCGGGCAACTGTGCCTTAGAGAGACAAACCTTTGAGCTGCATTTGATGAGGGAGAAAGGAAATGCACTAGCAGCTAAACAGAGCCATTGTTCATGAAGTGAATGCAAATGTGATATTATTCTCTTTACTCATCATCTGATGTTTTACTAATCAGTAATAAAGATTCTGATAAATTGGGCCTGATGCTCTGCTTTACAATTAAACGGAAAGAAAGATAAGTGGGGAACGTAATAATTCCGTCCCTATCTTGAGAGTAAGGGAACGTGCAGTATNTAGACCACTGACCAATTCTCCAACACTAGCAGGGTGTTCTACGATTCGACTCAATGCTGACACTACCTGGAGATCACAACAGATCCCGCAGGTGAAGGGCTTAGTCTTACGAGACCACCTCCCCACCCCCCTCAAGTTCAGATGCCAAGTGCACATCCAGGGTCCAGGCTGTCACCTGTGCTTCTAGCTAACCAGCTATAGATGGGAAGCTCCGATGACCACCTTGGGTTCAGGTAATTTGTCACAGAACTCAGAGACACATTTTACTCCCTAGAGTACCAGTCCCTATGAAGGATATAGCTCAGGAATACCCAGATGGAAGAGTGGCATGGGGCCAGGTGTGGCGACGGGAGTTTCCATGGTGTCCCCTGGCATGGCACTCTCTCTGCACCTCCACGTGTTCACCAAGCCGGAAGCCCTCTGAACCCTGTCCTTGGTAATTGTACAGAGGCCTCGTTACACAGGCGCGATTGATTAAATCATTGGCCTTTGTGATTGATTCAACCTCTAGTCCCTCTCCCCTCCCCAGAAATCAGGGGTTGGGGCTGACATTTCAACCTCTAATTACCTGGTTGGTTCCCATGGCAACTGGCCCCCTCCTCTGCTGCTTTACCAAAGTCGCCTTGTTAACATAAGCCTGGTTGTGGTGGAAAGGGGCGGTTCTGAGTCACAGACACCCATTCATCCCTAAGGGCTCAGAAGCAATTTTAGGAACTGAGGACAGGGGTGAATAGTGCAGTGAAAGATGCTTCCAGGGCTCTTACCACTCAGGAAGTTCTAAGCGCTTTGGGAGCTGTGAGCCCGAAGTGGAGATAAGGACCAAACAGATATTTCTTATCATGCATCACAACATCGCAGCACCCAGATCGAGGTAGCCTATCTCGCCGTTCCTGTTGCACGGAAGTGTTCTCAGAGTCTGAACCGGCGCTGATGTGTGGATGGCGGATCTGAAGTGCGAGGTCAGTTCTGCATGGTCACATGTTACCAATTCAAGCAACTTTGTTTACCTGGCTTTTTGCTTCATTGATACCGGCTCTTGTTTTTCCGTCTTCCATGTCCTCATCGATTTCCATGGTGATTCTTGTGCTTTGTGGAGATCTGGCTTTTCATCTGGCCTCGATTCTTTTTAAAGAGCTTCCTTTATTATTATGGGGAGCACCAGCTGGGTGGCACTGACCTTTCTCATCTTTTGGTTGTCTGGAAAAGTCTTTTTCCTTTTATTTTTGGAAGTTATTTTGCTGGGTATAGAATTTCATGTTTGTCTGGCCTCCCAGAACTTAAAAATCACACTCTGAACTTTTGATCTGTGTAGTTTCTGACAAGAAGCGTGCTGTAATATTTTCCTTCATCTACTTTATATGTGACTTATTTTTTTTCCCTTGACTGCCTTTAAGAATTTTCTCTTTATCTTTGGCATTCCGCAGTTTGGTTATGATAGGTCCAGGGCTTTGTTTCCTTGGATCTTGCTTTGGTTCTCTGGACTTCTTGGATCTGTGGTTTAATTTCTTTCATTATGTTTAGGAATTTTTTTAAGTTTGCTTATTTATTTTGAGAGAGGGAAAGAGAGGGAGAGAGAAAGTGAGTGCATGGGGGAGGGGCAGAGAGCAAGGAAGAGAGACAATCCCAAGCACTCTCTGTGCTGTCAGTATGTAGCCTGATGTGGGACTCAATCTCAGGAACCGTGAGATTATGACGGAGCCCAAATCAAGGGTTGGACACTTAACCTACTTAGCCACCCAGGTGCCCCCAATTTAGCAAATTCTAAGCCATGATCCTTCCAAATACTTCTTCCCTATTCTTGTTCTCTTAGTCTTTCGAGACTCTAGGGAATGTATACAGTACCGTGTGATATTGTTTCGCTGTCCTTGGATGCTCTGTTCTGGTTCCCCCTCCATTTTGCTCTTGACCCTACCAATGTGTTCATTCATCGTACTGACCCATCTGCCAGCTCACTGGTTCTTCCTGAAGCTGTGTTCAGTCTACACACAATCTCATCCAATGAATGTTGGAGAGGCATCACTTATATTTGTAACATTTCCATTTGATTCTTTCTCTTTTTTAAAAAATGTTTATTTACTTTGGAGCGAGAGACAGACAGAGCGTGAGCAGGGGAGGGGCAGAGAGAGCGAGGGAGACACAGAATCCGAAGCAGGCTCCGGGCTCTAAGCTGTCAGCACAGAGCCCGACATGGGGCTCGAACTCAAGAACCATGAGATTATGACCTTAGATGAAGTCGGACACTTAACTGACCGAGCCACCTGGGCACCCCACCATTTGATTCTTTCTTATGATTTATATCTCTTTGATAAAATTCCTGATCTTCTCATAAACTTTATCCATATTTTCCAGACAATAATTCAACACTTACTGTGAGCTATTAATATTAAGAGGTGACAAGAAAATCCGTAAGATAGAAGGGAATATTTTAATAATGCCTTAGCCACAAAGGAATTATTTATTTATATTTATCATTCAGATCCAAGTGGTGTTTTTCCTCGGGGGGGGGGGGGGAAAGGGGTTTCCTTTGTGTATACCTTTCAGATCATGCCCAGCTGGGTCTAGAGGGAAGAGGAAACAGGAAGTAAACCACTAAGTGACAAAATAGTAATAATAACTAATACTTGCTGAGTGCTTTTACCCCAGCACCTGTTTTAAGTATTCTATGTGTTTGATTTCATCCTCATATGGCAAACTATTAGTCAAGCATTTCTATTACTTGTACTTTATTAGATAACAAACCCAGGGCACAGAGTGGTTCAATAATTTACTCAAGGACAAACTGAAAGTTACTTGCCCATCTCTGATTCAAACTGTGATAGTGCAATTTGAGAAGTCACACCCTTGCACACCACGTTAGCTGCCTCTCACGAGGTATTTCCTCAATACCCAAAGCTGCTTGAGCTCCTGGACAGTGAATCATCTCCCCCCGACTCCCACCATGTCCCAAAATGGGGAAGGTTCCAGGTATGATCCTGTGACGACTACCACTGGGCTCCTTGTACTGGTTTCCTGGCACCTGACCCCGGCTGTCCTGCACCTCTGCCTCTTCACCTGATGCTGCTTTCACAGTCATGCCTCCTAATTACTAACGTTGTGAGTGGTTTTATTATTACGCCCAACCTGCAAATCATTCATCATCTGGAACCTGTTGAAAATGAACAGCGCCTACATCACACGTCTGTGGTGAAGGCGATAGATTCTACAAGGTGCCCGACGCTCAGGAACGAGCGTTAGATATCACCGTTCATTACCGCCCCTGTTGGGCAAAGAAGCCAGCGCGGTCACCGAAGGGCACATGCCGTCCCTGGCTCACACCGCTGATGGGTGCTGGTGGCAGGGTCTGATCCTACGTGAGTCTTGTTCTCAGGCGTCCTCAGCCACTATGGGGCCCCGCCTGGAATTGCCTTCATTTGTCTCCCCTCCCGCGTGCACCAGGAAGGCTCAGCCGAGCCCGCTAGCTGAAGAGCGCCCCTCAGCTGCCTCTCCCCCCCTACCCCAAAGCAGACTGAAGGCCCACAATGTTCTATGTGTATTTTCCATTCCCCAACTCTTAGTTCCTTTAGGGAAAGACCGAGCTATCTTATTCCCGTAGTCCCAGAGTTTGGCACAAGTCTTGACTTGCAGATAGTAATGAGTAGATACTGTTTGGTTTTTTTTTTTTAATTTTTTTTTTTTTTCTAGAAGAGAGAGACAGCGTGAGCAGGGGAGGGTCAGAGAGAGAGGGAGTCACAGACTGAAACAGGCTCCAGGCTCTGAGCTGGCAGTCAGCACAGAGCCCGACGTGGGGCTCGAACCCACGAACCGTGAGATCATGACCTAAGCGCAAGTCGGACGCTTAACCGACTAAGCCACCCAGGCGCCCCGAGTAGATACTGTATGAAGCAAGTCGCTACATACTCATGTCTGGCCCAAGCGGGATGGGAGGGCTCTGGAGGAAAGGAGGTATTCAGCAAGAATGACAGTTAGAAAAACGACGACGACGACAATGACAAAACAGTGGAAATGAAGGGCACGCTGAGTTACTGACGTTGTCTACATTTCAGATCATATCAATTGCAGGGGCTCCTGGGTGGCTCAGCTGGTTGAGCGTCTGACTCTCGATTTTGGTTCAGCTCGTGGTCTCACAGTTCATGGCTTTGAGCCCCCTGTCGAGCTCTGTGCTGAAGGCACAGAGCCTGTGTGCGATTCTCTCTCCCTCTCTCTCTGCCCCTCCCCCGCGCTCTCTCTCTCTTGTTTATCAAAATAAATAAATGTTAAAAAAGAAGCATTTTGAAGCTTCAGAGACAGTAAAACAGGCTTTCTCAGGATTGTCAGAATTTCTAGTCTGAGAGGAAGTGTGCTCAGATGTCCGCTGAACAGCAGTGGGAAATTCAAGCTCCTTCAGCCGCCATAAAATGAGTTGCTCCCCAAACCCATGATGAGCTGCTTCCGGCAGCATTTCAGTATCCTCTCCAGAATGCAAGGCGAGGGTTCATGGCCGTGCGGGGTTGGCTCACACAGGTTGGGGGACCCGGAGATGGTGACAAGCCACCACCGGGCCTCCCCGCGGCTGTGCCCTCCCGCCCACCGTCAGAGCTCTCCACACCAACCCCACTCATATGGGGTCTAATCCTGGGAGCGCCCCGAGGAAGACACTCGAATAAAGTCTGCCTTTAAATACGGCAATTATTCCTAAAATGCCTTTGTTGACAGATGGTGAGACTCAAGATAAACACGGGCCTATTTGCAAGTAAGCAGGAATTAGCATCACCCGCAGCTGCAGTGTTATCCACACACGTGGAACCATAAAGGACCCCATTCCTCCTGAAACAAAGTCAGAAGAGGGACCTGCGTAGAATAACGAGTTCGTGAGTCCAGCGAACCACGAGCGCACCGAGCCGTTTGCTACTGGCCTCCAGCACCCCCGGGGTTCATTTCTCCAATTAAAACAGAATCTAACCTTATGATAAAAATACAGCACTCCGGTCGTTGAGAATGAGTGCTTTGTGGATAATTTCCAAAAAATTGATTTTATCCCCTCATTGTCTCAAATGTAATAGGCGATTTTCAGAGTCATCCGTGGAGAGAGTCCCTCATTTCCTTCATTTTGTCATGCCGGACTGTGATCAAAACACCAGAGCACGGAAGAGAGACTCTGATGAAATAATGGTCTTGGAGATTATTCTGGGTGGACGCCAGCCAGCGAGCCCACAAGACGGTGTTTTCCACACCTGGGGAAAGTGAGCCTCGGTGTCTGTCATTAGGAACGGGAAGTCACGCTATGTGACCGTCAGATTTGCTGCACAGCCCAGCTCCCTTCTGGGGCTGGAATGGCTGACCGTGAAATTATTTGTACCCTCCGGACAATGTGAGCTCTCCTCAGCGGAGCTGGTAATGAGTCCTAGAAAAATAGTATTTTATTGCTCAAAAATCTGGGATAGCAAGCAGCGCGTGGAGAGCAGAGAGAGCCCTCACGAATCTCTCTCCCTTCTTCAAAAACACCACTTCCCGATGAATAAGCCGGAGCGTCCCTTTCGGCTGCAAATTTCTGCGTTTTGGAACCTATCATTGGAGTGTCACTTTATTCAGACCCAACCTTTGTGAAAAGACTTTTATTATATCACCTTCTGTTATAATAAAGGAGCATCTCTGAGAGCCGTTCTCTCAACTCCTTTCTATGAAGACCGTGCTCTGACCCCCCACTCCCACGCCAGGCAGGCCTCACAGACCCCAGGGGCTGCGACGCACCTGCGTGCGTTTCCCGACGCTCAAGCCACGACCCTTCCTGGACCTGTGTTCTCTGTGCCTTTGTCCCCGGTGCTGCCGAGGCAGCCTGGCCCCTGCAGGTCTTTTCCCACCTGAGCCACGGAAAGTAGGTCAGTTTTTAAAATAAACACAAGCGAGTGTTGCCCATCCCAGGACGTGTAGGGCAGGCCTGGGTGTGGCTGTGGAGTAAGGAGGCGACACGGCACAGGCTTTGTGTTCTCCGGCAGCTCTGCATCCAAATTCTCTGTGCTTTTCAAACTCGAGAGAATGAACATCTAATTCAAAGTAGTTTAGTCTGTGAAAAAGGGCGGATGTGCATTTACCGGGCCAAGTGTGAGCCTCGGGCTTCAGGCTTGACTAGGTCTCGAGGCTCAGATCATTTAAACAAGATCATCGCTTTACCAGAACCTTTGCTTTTTTTCTTTTTTCCTTTTTCTTTTTTTTTTTAATGTTTTATTTATTTCTAGGAGAGAGAGAGAGAGAGACAGTGTGAGCAGGGGAGGGTCAGAGAGAGAGGGAGTCACAGACTGAAACAGGCTCCAGGCTCCGAGCTGGCAGTCAGCACAGAGCCCGACGCGGGGCTCGAACCCACGAACCGCGAGATCATGACCTAAGCGAAAGTCGGACGCTTAACCGACTAAGCCACCCAGGCGCCCCACCTTTGCTTTTTTTCTTACTACAAAAGTATCACATCTTTATAGAGAAGATTCGGGAAGTACAGCTAAAGTATAAAGGAAGGAATAAAACTTGTCAGTTACTCTGGTAGTCAGGGGACGTCAGGTTTAAAATTTCAGTGTGATTGTTTTCAGTCTTTCGTTGTTTGCAAAGATGCATTTTAGGAGTGTGGCAGCGACTGGGGCGCCTGGTGACTCAGTCGGTTGAGTGTCTGCCTTCGGCTCAGGTCATGATCTCATGGTTCATGGGTTCGAGCCCCGTGTCGGGCTCTGTGCTGACAGCTTGGAGCCAGGAACCTGTTTCGGATTCTGTGTCTCCCTCTCTATCTCTGCCCCTCTCCCACTTGCGTTTTTTCTCCCCCTCCCCCCTCTCCTCCACCCCCCCCACACAAAAACAAACACTTAAAAAAAACAACAATGGAGGGTGTCAGTGAAGATTCCAAGTTGACTCCATGGTCCCCATCCCTCGATATGTCTGCCCCCAGTAATCTCTGCGTGCGAGTGGCCGGACCTGTGGATGTTACGTTATATGCCAAAGAAGAGGAATTTTGCAGATGGAATTTTGCTGAACCCGATCGGCTGATTTTGAGTTACACAAAGGGGAGGCTGTCCCCTCACCCCACCCCCGGGGGTGGGGGGCCTGACCTAATCAGAAGAAGGCTGAAAGCTTCGCTGTCCTGAGTCCTCAAACAGCAGAGAGACTTTGTCCTAGGCGCCTTGCAGAGCCAACCCCGTGAGCCCTACAGTTACAGGGAAGGAGCGCTGCCGACAGCCGCCAGAGACAGAGGGGCCCCGTCCCAAACAGACGCCAGCTCTGGCCGACATGGGCATTGCAGCCCCGGCGACCCGGAGCAGGGGCCCCGGCTTGGTGGCACCTGGACCCCAGACCCACCCGGAGATAATAAATGTGTGTGGTTGTCATTGTGATACCTTGTCACACAGCATAAACATCTAATTCAGAGACATACAAATAAAGGGGATCATCTGCATAACAGTGTGACATTTTTGTCACTTGGTTTAATGGATGACTCGTGTTCCATCGTGTGTGGGTGCTTAATTCCAGTGCCATCAATATAGATTCTTACAGGATTCAGGCAAGGGGGATCCATTTACAGACTCGGGAATGGCGGACCGTTCGGACGACTGTGCAATGTAAGCCGGTCGGAAGGGGGCAGTTAGTACACAGATTCAACCAAAGTTGGGTTTTTGGGGTTTTTTTTCTTCCGATTTTTAAATACACTTTTGGTGATTTCATGCTGGGATACAGCATTCCAGATCTTTTCTCATCCTTGAAGAGGGACGTGCATTTTGGAATTTTTTGTGGGAAATCATTTTGATAAATCTTGGCAGCTAAATCCGTTGCTATTGAACGCACTGAGAGGACCAAGGAGAAATTGTTAGTTTTCCAAATTTACCTCCTGGGTTTCCCGTTTGTGAGCTATGTTAGAACCAATTTTGTATTGTTAAACACACAGATTGTCCCTGACATTTGATTATTGTAAACACTGTATAAGTGAACATATTTGAACTCAATCCTTGCTGACAGTCTGTGCTCGGTTCCACAGGGTAAACATCAAGATGTGAGAAAATACGTGAATGTTTATATGTTTTAGGAAGGTTCTTAATGCACTTTACAAACATGACCCCCCAAAGTCTGTGAAACATCCTCGATAGCCAACACAAATATCTCTTCCTCGATTCCTAGATATTTTTTTCCATATATGTTTTCAATTACATCAGTGGTTTTCTCTTCTCATGGAATTTGTAAATATTTGGTGTCGGTGAAATTGAACATCCTTCATCTGTTCGTGGCTCATTTCTGTTTCTTCCTGATGACTCATCTCTTCGTATTCTTAATTTTTCTTTTTGATATTTAGAGCTCTTTATATATTAAAAAATAAACAAGGAGTTTTAGATTCTATACCATACCGACGATGTGCAAAATGTTATCTTGGCATAGATTAATATTTAGCCATATGGGCACAATATGTCTTAGAATGATTGTCTTCTAATTGAAATATTCCAAGAGTTGAAACATGAAAATCTTGGTCTCAGGCACGCTGTGTGAGCAGTGGCCCATCTGTCAGAGATCAGATCCCCACTCGGGTGCAGGTCAGGTGTCGCCATCAGAGCAAGGTGATAAATAGATAATGTTTCAGCGATCAGAGGAAACGAGTAGAGACAGAATAGAAGCAAAGGAAAAAAATAAGGAAAAAAAAGAGTTTGTTTTCTCTTCTGTTTAGGGTTTCTCTCGAAAACAGTGAAGAATGCGAGTCCTGTTTTGACAACAAGAAAAAGCCAGGTCAGGTACAATGTCACAAGCTTTCTTGGGCCCATCGGCATGAGGTTTCAACACTACCAAGTAAACCAAATTCCGGAGAAGGACAGATGTCTCAAGGAAGGACAGGACACACAGACCATTTACCTTTATCAGATTAGAAGAGATGGGTGCTCTAATAAACTCTTGGGGGAAAAAAAGAATTTAACGTGTCTTCATTTACCTTTTTTTAGTTTTAATGTTCACTTATTTTTGAGAGAGAGAGAGAGAGAGCTGGGAAGGGACAGAGAGGGAAGAAGACACAAAATCGGAAGCAAGCTCCATGCTCTGAGCTGTCAGCACAGAGCCTGATGTGCGGCTCAAACTCACGAACCCTGAAATCATGACCTGAACTGAAGTTGGACGCTTAGCCGACTGGGTCACCCAGGCGCCCCCTTTTACCTTTTAACAAATGTCAAAGCTCACAGAATCATATACTCTGAACGGATACAGTTTACGTGTTTATTAGAGATACATTATACTTCGTTTGAGCTGATTTTCTTAAAAAGCCAGGTTAACTTTGGAATGGCCACTGCCCACTCTGAACCCAGACGGAGAATAGCATCGGATACACAGGTGGATGTTTCTATTAAAGGGGAACATAACACTTGGTTCAGAACCCATCACGGTCACTTGTTCAAAGCGTGGCCACGAGCGGAGCTCACGCTGTGTCACGCCCTGTGGTAGGGTCTTCGATACCACGCATCTGTGGAGCACGGACAGTCCCTGCTCACGCAGAGCTTAAATTCCAGCGGAGAAACAGACAGGAAACTGGTAAATGACACAAACATACCAGCCTAGTATATGTGCTGTGAAGAAGATAAAATCGCGACGTTATGAACTGTATAAACGGTGCAGCCTTACATTCCTGCTTCAGGGAGACGTTTCAGAGACTGAGTTTTGAGCAGAGGCCCAACTGGCAGAGAGAAGCCAGAGGTGAAGCCTCCCGGGCGCGACAGAGGGGTCCTGCATAGGACCCACTGCAGGAAAGAGCTGGTGTGCTAGGCAAAGGGGGAGGTCTGTGCAGCTAGGGAGCAGCAAGCGGGGGAACAGGGAGATTAGACAAGGCGGGTAGGGAGGGACCCAGTCACGATGTGCACTAGGGGGCTGGTACGCTCGGTGAGGCAGCAAGGTGCTGGGCTTATGAGTGTCTCACCGCCTCCCCATCAGGAACCGGGGTCAATAACATCCCAGCCCTCAGAACTCAGAGGCCATGGCGGTCGCCCATTATCTTCCCACATCATCACGGAATTCTTTGGGGAAACTGTCACCTCGCTGGTTCACATGATGCCTCCGTTGCCCTGAATAGTTGTGCCCAAGCTCAGTGTCAGCGTCAGATACGTCACTGTCCTCAGAGGCAATACAGAGTCACCGGAGGGCCTGTCGAGGGGAGGTTTCCCAGCTGCCCGCGGGGAAACGCGAAGCTGCTGGCACAGAAATTTAATGCAGACACTGGCTTCCCAAGAAAACTCAGTGGCACTGAAGGGTATTCCTCAGACGATTGGTTTTTAATATGACATAATGACTCAGTAATGAAATACGTGATTAATTTGATCAGGGAAGACAGAAGTCCCTTGTGACCGGCGCCAGCCTGAATTCTCCATCCGTTCAGCATGTGGGACGGATCGTCAGCATTCAGGAGGGGATGGGACCGTGCAGGTGGTAAATTCTGGGCTAGCGAGAATCTCCGCGCTCCGCAGACAGGGCTGCTCAGAAAACTTCCCAGGGAAACGGCTCCAGTACGACTCGGCCAAGGATCTGCCGAGCAGGACGGGGCCAGCTGTCCCTACGGTGTGGCCAGCGTTGTGGGGCTGCCTCTCTCTGACGCAAAAGAGATGTTTAAAATCCTGAGGCCTGTGCCATGTTCCAGACAAGGAGAGAAACACAGAATTTTCCAGGGTTCCTGGGCAGACACTGGTGATGCCGCCTCACAGTTCATCAAGCAGTGACATTAATTTAAATTCCAGTCAGGACTCGGGATGCTGTTCTTCGAGGAATCTCACACTTACCTCCAGCCCATCTATGCCTCTGGAGATCCTGCCTGCCCAGCCATATACCACGTTTCCCCAGAACCTCACTTTTTCTTTGAGGAATCACAGTCTTAGTATTTTCAATTTTGTGGTTCACATAGGTATCGACCTGCCCCGTTGCATCAGCCTGGATAATCAGAAAATCATTTTCTACTGACCACGGTAATTGGTTCAGGGACAGGCAGGTGATTGAGCACAAGTCAGTAAGAGTCAGCTACAGATTTTCCTGGAACCTGGAAAATAGCATCTTTTCTTATGAATCAGTGTATGTGTGAGGGAGGGGGGGTCTCAGCAGGCATCTAATCAATCTGCCAGAATGTAAGTGACTTGGCGACCAAATTTGCTATGACATGTGGGGATCCTAACTTACATCTGTAAGTCTAACAGAGAGAGAAGCACGTCTGAGAGATGAAGGAATTCCTATGCACATAGATTGAAGGCCTGGATCAAGCTTTACCTGAAACCAGTGTTCTGAATTTTCACTTATAAGAACCAATGAATCCCTTGTTTATTTAAGCCAATATAGTTGGTTTAAGTCACGTGCACCCCACTTTTTATTCTTTAAGCAGTTAGCAGGCACTTCTCTGTACCAGGTTCTGCGGTAGAGGTGGGCCCTGGCTTCTCAGAGCTCGTCCCTACAGTAGAAGGACATAACCAGCTCTCAGATATATACACACCTGTCTATACCTATATGTTTCCTATCGGCTGTTTCTCTGGACAGCCCTGGCTCACATAGGGGTCATTCATATGTCAGTAAGAGCCAGGAGATTTTGGATGCACATCTGTCTATATCCATGCACTTGTATCTACATTTATTATGGATACACAGGTATATACCTATATTATAGATATACATGCATGTATGTTTTCTTTCTATAGATAGTTCTGCCTCTCTATTGCAAGAAGACACTGAGGACCCACCCCTACAGGCCCCCTACAGCAGTTTTGGGGGGAAATGGTTGTAGGGTTCTTCCCCTTCTATCAACAGCACATTTCACTCAGATTTTCTCATTCCTGCTCTATTCTCTTTGGAGTGGGTGGTGTTCACCTCTACTTCCAGCTGTGAGTTGTTCAACGAGGCACTTAACCACCCACACTTGGCCAAACTGAACAATCCATAAGTCCTCGGGGTTCAGTCTGCTGCAAATTGATGCAGAATGCATGAATCAGGACTCTTGCAGGAATTGTCGGACAAATACCTTACAGAACAACTTCAGGGGCAGCCGGGTGGCTCAGCCGCTTAAGCGTCTGACTTCGGCTCAGGTCATGAACTCACGGTTCATGGGTTTGAGCCCCGTGTCAGGCTCTGTGCTGACAGCTCAGAGCCTGGAGCTGCTTCGGATTCTGTGTCTTCCTCTTTCTGTGCCCCTTCTCCATTCACACTCTGTCTCTCTCCAAAATAAATAAACATTAAAACAATTAAAACAACAACTTCAAGGACTGAAAGGTGTGTGGATACGCAGAGCTAAGAGGAACGGAGTAGTGGTAAGTCCCTGAGCCGAGGAGTGTCAGTTACAGTCTTAATTGTTTTATTTATACTGGATTACACTGAGCCTGTCTTTGCTGAATCTCACCGCGGTGGGTTTTCTGATATCTGCAAACAGAAGAACCAGTGGCTGGAGATTCTGGAAGAAACCACCTTCCTGCCCTAATTCGGGGTCCAGGCATGAGAAGGGACTGGGCCGTCAGACAGACGAGCGCACACCGCTGGGGAGGGGAGCTTGAGGAAAAGCCTGGCCGTGTGGTCTGATCAACACAGAGGGGATTCACCCAGGAAGGCGGATAGAGCCAGCTGAACACGGCTGCAGGGAGCCAGCAAGCCTGGGGGGGATGCGTCACAGAGGGAAGCTTCTGGACCGCCTAGAACCTTGGACCCTTTCCTAGCATCCAGGCCATTGTGTTCTTGGATATTTATGATCAGTCCCCACCAAGCATGGTCAGCAACAACCAATGAGGGGATTCCAGGGAAATCCACTCACTCTGTTGAGTAAATATGAGTAAACATCTAGCCTGACCTTGCACCTGACCTTATACGCCTATAAGGTTGACTCAATAGAACACACACACAGACACACACACACAGACACACACACACACACACACGACACCACATGGAAAACAAATTTGTTAGCAAAACTGAAAGAATACCACCTCTGGATACACAGGAAAGGGCCTCTTTTAATTAAGATTTACTAAAAGAAACACACAAATCTTAGTCTCTGTTCTGGGCCCACGAATAAGGCTGGTCCTGGTGGGCAGACGTAAGAGAGCTATGACCCATTTCGCTCCAGCAGCCACCCCGATTAGCCGCAGATACTGCCGTTGGCTGCCATCTATCTGGGGAAACAGAAGGAATTAAGTACAGGAATCTGGGGAAAGAGAGGAAGACACAGCTGGCTGAGTGACCGTCCTCTGCGTATCGGATTCCCCAGCTTTTAATAATAATAAAGCAGGACGTGAAAAAGAATTCCCTAGGGCGAGCCCACAAGCCTCCTGTCCACTCCTCTGCTGAACCTTTTCTAGCAAATAGGCCTTTTTGTGGCCTTCCCACATTCTCTACTCTGATTTTTCCAAATGCAAGGTGATTGCATCGTCCAGGGAACAAGGAACCACCCCTCCTATGCAGCCAGTGTGCTCAGGGGTGAACAGATTTAGGGTGACCCCCTGAGGAAGGAATTTGAAGCCAGGAGATGCCCAGAATGGTCCTAGTAATGGAAGTTTGGAAACTTAGCCAGGAAAGAACTTGGGACAGATTCGAAGTCAGGCAGGTGTGTTTTTGTGTTTTTTTTTTCCTGTTTCCCCATATTTGTGCCTCTCATTCTAGAGAAGCATCAGGAAATAAGAACTGTTTTAGGTTTCTGAGCCCAACGCATGTTCTGTGTCTTGTCATTATGTCCTGCCTAAATATTTAGGATGGCAAAATGGACACCAAAGTGAAGCCCTAAACCAAATCTGTGAATTCCTAGTGAGACTGAGATCATTTCCTTTGTCATCATGGAAAAATTAAACAAGCTTTTGAGTGAGCTGTTAAAGTAAGACCATATAGGTTCCAGGTGCATATATATGACACACATGCGTCATACATGTAGTGCTGCGTATCTAATATGAAATCTATATCACAGATGCGTGATAGATGCTTTATAAAAACACTACAAAAATAACACCGTGGGGGCTCCTGGGTGGCTCAGTCGGTTAAACGTCTGACTCTCGATTTCAGCTCAGGTCGTGATCTCATGGTTTGTGAGTTCAAGCCCCGTGTTGGGCTCTGTGCTGACAGCTCGGAACCTGCTTGGGACTCTCTCTCCCTCTCTGTCTGTCTCTCTCTCTCTCTCTTCTCCCCACTCTTCATCTGCACATACTTTCTCTCTCTCTTCCTCCCCTCTCTTCCCCCTCTCTCCCTCTCTCTTTTTCTCTTGCTCTTAAAATAAATAAACTTAAAAAAACAAAAATAACGTTGTATGTAGTATTACATTATGTATAGTGTTACAATATATAGTGTTACTTTTATACCAGTCTCTGTTTTGCATATATGTTTCACAAAAATAATGTAAAACCATAATACACACACACACACACACACACACACACACACATTGTATAGGCAATATACAGCTGACCTTGAACAGCACAGGACTGAACTGAGCAGGTCTACTTAGGTGTGGGTCTTTTTTCAGTAAATATAGTACAGTACTGTAAATGTATTTTCGCTTTCCAACGATTTTCTTTCCTTTCTTTTAAAGTTTATTTATTTATTTTGAGAGAGAGAGAGAGCACACGGGGGGGGTTGGGGCAGGGAGAGGAGGAGAGAGAGAACCCCAAGCAGTGCAGCCCAATGCAGGGCTCCAACTCGTGAACCGTGAGATCATGACCTGAGCCAAAATCAACAGTTGGATGCTTAGTCGACTGAACCACCCAGGCGCCGCCTCTCCCCGATGATTTTCTTAATAACCTTTTACTCTCTGGCTTGCTCTATTATAAGAACACAGTATGTGATACACAGAACACACAGACACAGTGCGTGCTAATGACTGCTTGTGTTATCCGTGAGCTTTCCTTCCAGCCACCAGTAGGCTCTCAGTAAGGCTTTGGGGGAGTCAGGAGGTAGACACAGATTTTCGACAGTGAGGGGTGTCGGTGCCCCCGCCCCCACATTGTTCAAGGGTCACCTGCACATCACACACACAAAAGGGCTCCGGAGGCGTCCGGGCAGGGTTGGGGGGGGGTTCTTCCTGTTCTTTCTGCCAAGCACACCTCCACCTGCTTCATTATTATCCTTTCTTTTCCCCTCCCCCCAGCCGGGTGCAGAGCCCCAGAGTAATTAGTAACCTGTCTGTCACAGTTTCTATCCTTAGAAATGCAACCTCATCCAACTGCTTTGAGGTCCAATTTTCATTTAGATGCAAACTGCTCCCTTAGCACCAATAGTCTGAAAGGAACCTCGGGCAGACTGTGATTACAGAAGGCGGGTGTTTTCCGTCCGATCCTTCACTCCCGCCAGGCTGGACCCTGTTCATCCAGCGTTTCTAATATATATTTTTTTGATTTTTATTTCTAGGAGAGAGAGAGAGACAGCGTGAGCAGGGGAGGGTCAGAGAGAGAGGGAGATACAGACTCTGAGACAGGCTCCAGACTCTGAGCTGTCAGCACAGAGCCCGACGCGGGGCTCGAACCCACGAACCTCGAGATCATGACCTGAGCCAGAGTCAGACGGTCAACCGACTAAGGCACCCAGGCGCCCCCATCCAGCATTTCTACCTCTTCCTCCCTGGGCCTCTTTATCACATACGGTTCCCACGTCTCATTGATGCGTTGTTTATTTGAATTCCCAGGAGCAAGAAAGTCCAAACTAAGGCAGGATAGTGTGTGTGTGTGTGTGTGTGTGTGTGTGTGTGTGTGTACAGACAGAGAGAGATTTATTATAAGGAATTGGCTCCTGAGATGATGGAAGTGAGCAGGATGAAACTCAGAAGCTGAGGACCCAGAGGAGCTGATGGCATAGTTCTAGTCTGAGCCAAAGGCCTGAGACCCAGGGCTGCTGAAATTCCGGGTCAAGTCTGAAAGCAGAGAAAAAGCCGAAGTCTCACCGGAAAACGACAGGCAACAGACTTTCCCCTTCTCGGCCTTTTTAGTCTATTCAGGCCTTCAACTGATTGGACGAGGCCCATCTGTAATAGGAAGGGCAATCTCCTTTACTCGGTCAGCCAATATAAAGACTAACCCTAACCAAAAACATTCTCACAGACACACCGAAAGTGATGTTTGACCAAATATCCAGGCACCCTGTGGTCTTATCAAGTTGACGCATAAAATGAACTATTGCAACGTCCTAATTCCAAGAACGTATGCTTATGTTACCTTATCTGGAAAAAAAGAGAGTTAGCCATTCCGGAGATGCAAGATTATCTGGGTGGGCCGGATGCAATCGCAGGAGCCCGATATTTGATGGAGGCTGGAGGGGCAGCGTCCGAGAAGAAGGTGGGATCACAGAAGCAGAGTTCAGAGAGGAGAGAAGGAGCCACCTGCTGGCTTTGAAGGTGGAGGGAGGCACCACAGTCCAAGTATGGGGTGCGGGGCAGGGAGACTCTGGGATCTCGAAAAGACAAGGAAAGGTATCTCCTTCTAGAACCTCCAGAAGGAACGCAGACCTGTGGACACCTCACCTGAACTGCAGGCTTCTAGAACTGCAAGGTAGTAACATTGTGTTGTTTAATGTTTATTTATTTTCGAAGAAGAGAGAGGCAGCATGAGCAGGGGTGGGGCAGAGAGAGGGAGACACAGAATCGGAAGCAGGATCCAGGCTCCGAGCGGTCAGCACAGAGCCCAACGCGGGGCTTGAACCCATGAACCGCGAGTTCATGACTTGAGCCAAAATCAGATACTTAACCGACTGAGCCACCAAGGCGTCCCTCAACATTGTGTTGTTTTAAGCTACTAAACTTGTGGTGATGTGGTACAGCAGTAGTACCTTCGATTCGTATTCTAGAACAGGTATCAGTGTTCTTGATTTTTCTTGAAAATCATGTAGTGGGATCAGCCATCAGGTAAGTTTCCCTTCAACCAAAGGATTTCTAGTGATACATTAAAAACCAAGTTCCCTTGGGTAGAATTCCAGCCAATCCATACTATGGTCCCTTTATCCATAAAATGAAGGTACTTACATGCAATTCGTATGACTGTGTAGATGACCTGGGCCAATACGTAAGCGCCCGGAATAGGGCTGGACTCACTGCATGTGCTCAGGACATGTGTGCTCTCGGTAAAATACGTGTATGTGTTAAAAATAGTCCTTTGTGGCAAGTGGGAGGCCTGGCCTTCTCTGATGTTGTTTGTTTAGAGCTCAGGGATCCAGAACCATCTGAGTTTCAGAACAGGATACCCAAGGGTATCCAGCAACCACAATGAATAAACCATTGACTAGTGGACTACTTCATTCTAGTGGAAATTGTGAGCTTGGAGAAAAATGCTCTCAAATCTGAAAATCACGTTGGAAGGGTACAATATTTAAAAATGTGTTAGAGGCATATCAACCATTCTCGGATATTAGCTTTGTAATAATAATGCTTTGTGTTTAAGAATTGTAAAATTTCCCCCTTGCTGGTATAAATGACATCCTTTGTATTAGAAAGGGTGGCATAATGTGGTGGTGAAAACTTGGACTTGGGCACCAGAAAGTTGCCTTTGAAATTCAGGCCCGCTGCCACCTGCTGATAGATCTTGGGTCCCATGTGCAAGCTTGCACCTGCCTCAGTTTCTTTCCCTGTCATATGGGAGCAAGATTAGCATCCGCCCCATAGGGAGGTTGGGAGCACTAATTGATGTCTTTCACACAGAGCCCTACACCCGGTAAGAGCCTCACAGATATGAGGTGTTGTTCTCATTTACAACCATCATCCGATTCTTTCACTAATTAATTAAAAAATAGTTCCTTGGGGCGCTCGGGTGGTCCAGTCGGTTGAGCATCCGTCTCATGGTTTCGGCTCAGGTCATGATCTCATGGTTCATGGGTTCGAGCCCCATGTTGGGCTCTGTGCTGATGGTGTGGAGTCTGCTTGGAATTCTCTCTCTCCCTCTCTCTCTCTGCCCCTCCCCTACTTGTGCTCTCTCTCTCTCTCTCAAAAATAAATAAACAGTGAAAAAAAAATAGTTTCTCATCAGCATTATCAGCCCTCCCCTGTTATCATGGTCAGTGAGACCCTTGGGGTTGACAGTCCACACTGGCCTCATTGTGACCCATCTCATGGGCCCAAGACCCAAGCCCGGCCTCTCTGAGTCCTTCTCTGGGACTTTATAGGTGCAGCTGGAGGCGAAGCAATGGCTCCTCTGGTGTCAGGGGTCTGGGAAGGGAGTGGGGGCCTCCGGACCTCAGGTCCCTACTGGTAAAGGCCCGTCTGCTGTGAGAAAGATGCCTCAGAGAGGCCTGCAGGGGCGGACTTGACCTGCAGAGAGATTGCAGCTCTACATCCTGTAACCACCCCTGGGTGCTGGCTCAGTGGCTCCCCGCCACCCCACTTCCCTCCAAGCACATCAGACTCCCTCCCAGAGGCGCGGGCTTGAAACTCTTTGGTTCTCAGCTGCTTCTTCTGGTAGTTTTTCCGTCACTTGTAACCAGAAACGTCAGTCCTGGGGAGTAGAATGAAGTCCAACCAGCATCGTGTGACTGTCATCCGTTTTCAAGGCGACGTGCAGGTCTGTCGTGACGGCCAGAGATGGAAGGGGACACAGCCCTGAGCTCCGCACCTGGCTCATCCCACAGGCTGACAGAGTTTCCTAACCGGGCGCTTTCCAAATAAACAAAAGAGATTTCTGAGACAGACGTGTGGAGAGAGCAGGGAGGGAGAGACACGTGGCTGGCTCATTTGTATACATTCGACACATTCGTAGGAAGTTTGCGACACAGGCAGCCTAGGGGAAAACATTTCTATTCGACAGAAGAACCAAGGAGAATAACTGAGAGCATGTGATGTGATGCTTTGAACTTGGAAAGAGAGGTGTTAAGTGAGAGAGATCTAACATAATTGTATTTCCCTCCGTGGAGTGAACTCTACATTCATTTAGACGGCTCTGTCGAAAAGAGCAGGTGGGAAGGAAGGAAGAAAACCAGAGCAAAGCTTCTCTGGGACGGACTGGCTCCGTCCTTCAGAACGTGTTTGGACGGAAGCCCTCCCTCCCCTGCTTGGAAACTGATTGCCAGCCCAGAACTTCTCATCGAACCATTAGGTAAAAGAAAAAAAAGAAAGAAAGAAAAGAAAAAAGGATCCGGTGGTCCCGTCTAAATGAAAACAGCCCAATTGGCTATCAATCACAATTCTACACAGGATCCTGAGCTCTGGTCTGCAGCCGGGAGACCTCGGTACGTAGGCCTCCGCCCTCTGTGCCCACTCAGCCTCAGCCCTCCAGGCGCCAGGCTGTGGGCTCCCCANTCTCCCACCCCCTGCAAAGAGATAATTGATCACCGACCTGATGGGGGCCTCTCTGCCCAGAGGCGCCTCTGTGACATCTTTTGTCATCATCTCCCAGCTCCCTAAATCCATTGTCTCCTTTGAAACCTCCAGGGTCCCACTGGCGCCTCTGCTCCCAGCATTTGGCTCTGGACCGGACTCCCTACCATTGACTCCCCACCCTGCTGCGTTCTAACCCCTGCGTGGAGAACTTGAAACTTGGGGACACCGTGGGCGGTGATGTGAACCTCACTCCCAAAGTGGGCAGGTTTCAGGGGGCCTGGCTACCTGCCCAGGTGTGGGGCTGTCCAAGTGCTTGGCGGGGAGGGGATGACCCGTCCTGGCGCCCTTGGGGATCAGCAGTGAGTGCGTGGAGGTGGGCAGGGGGCCGGGAGATGCTGGGGGGGTCCCTGGAGGGGCAGGGAGTGCCTGGGTCAGTACCCGATTCTCTGGGCTTGCGCACCTCTCATTAATGCAGCAGCTTACAGAGATCCTGCCCATTCGAGCGGGAGCCTCCTCGCCTGTGCCCCTCGGAGAGAGAAGCCGGCCGCACTCCCACCTTGGTGTTTAAGTGATCCTGGCATTTCACGTTCCGAGCTCCTGTGAATGTTCTCCTGTGTCTGTTCTCCCAGGGCCCAGCCACTTCCTGCTCAAACAGCTCCAAGCTGCAGGTGGAAAATGTCTAATTCTGACAGACGTACGGTGTCGGGCCTGCAGCTAGATGTGTTCGTGGCCCCGGGCTGTGCACTCTCGCACGTGCTGTTCCGCGGCTGCCGGCACATCTGCACCTTCAGGTGGATGTTGAGGGCAAGTCTCAAGTACCTGTGAGCTAAGCAGCCTGCTAACCTCACCTCCTGGGAGCATCAGATGTCTGTCAAGGGGGCCTTGGCGGTGAGGCTGCTCGGAGAACTCGCAAGATTGTTCTTGAACAGCCTATCATTGGTCAGGTGGGTATGTGAGGATGAAGTCCATGCTCCACTCGGGTTTAAAGAGAGCAGTGGTGACACTGTATTTAGTCCCTATTCGGGTGGCTGTGACTGTCTAGTTTTGTGGCGATTATTAAGACTGTCCCAAGTGAAATGCTGGCATCTGACCGTTCTGACACACAAAACTACACTGTCATGTGTGGAAAGCATGATAGGTGGATGTCACCTCTTTCGGCGGACTTCTGGGGATGACTTAGTGACCGAATGGCAATTACTATAAATTTTAGGTCACTTTCATAGTGTGACCTCTTTCGGCCTAAATTAGAATAAGTGAAAAGCCACAGCAAACAAGGGCACAGCTCTAACAGAGCCCAAACTACTGGGATTCGCCATGCAAGGATGGAAATGTCTCACAAAATGGTTTTTACTCCCCTATCCATCGTTGCTCTTGTGAAAGTCTAAAATACGGCGAAGGATTCTTGCTGAAGACACACCATCTGAGTTTCTGTCACTGTTGAGAGGTGAAACGGGGCAAAACCTTCCAGAATCTCCCAGCTCCCAACTCCCCCGCCCCCAGGGACCCTGCCCTGGGCACGTGGAGTGTGTGTCTTACGGACCGGACTTCATTTCGTCCTTGTAGTCATGGGGGGCGCTGCTGTTGATAGATTATCTCCCTCTCACTCTTGCGGGGAAACTGAGGCAGAGCCGGGAGGGTCCTGCTCAGGTCACACAACCAGAAAGCAGCCGAGGAAGAAATTCTGGCAAATCGGATCCAGCGCCAGGGTCCCCCGCTCTCTGCACGCTGTCCCTCCGTGCCGCACATGGATGTGCGCTCACTGGGCAGAGTGGGTGGGTTTTCGGGACAAGGCGGAACATGTCTGCTCTGAATGGTCTTGTGGTCAGGTTGTGGGCAGGGAAGACCCAGAAACCCTGATCAGTAGCACAGGGACTAGACAGACCGCAGACGGCTTTCCTGCACAAACCAGAATGACGCTGCTTCTTCAGGGGCTTGGGATCCTGAGAAACCAGTGTCACATCAGCTTTGAAAACCACAAGAATTATTTTAAAAGGCTGCACTCTTTCTGGAGGGAGAAGCTAGTGTGTATCTACCAGAGGACGCGTGTGCTTGTGATCATACAGGGCTTTGTAAAAGACTCGTTGTCAGCATACCGCTCTTTGCCACCCGTGTCCCTATTTCTAATTGCGTAGGCTGTTTCGTGACCAAAGGACTTGGGGCGGGGGTTCTAGAGCGCAGCTCGCACATAGGCATTGAGACTCAGCGTGCCAGCTGAGATAGTCTAGCAGCTCACTGGATGAGATAGTGTTACTTTAAATTCCTGGCGTCTAATAGGTGCTTAGTGAACATCTCCAAAGGGGGCGTGTTCAATGGTATCTGTGCTACGAGCTGAGGACGCAGCAGTAAAAAAACAAAAAACTGAGTTCCTAACTCTGGGGAGCTTGGGCTGTAATGATGAGGAGTATATACTGAAATAAAACATTTCAAGGGGCAAATGATATAGAGAGAAATGAAACGTGGCGGGTGCATCTCAGTCTTCACATGGACAGCTGAGAGGGCCTCTCTGGCTAGTGCCCGGCCGACGCGCCTGCGTGGAATGAACCAAAGGAAATAATCTCGCCAACGGGCTTCTCCTCTCTGTTAGTACCAGAGAGGACACACCTTAGTGAAGGAGCATTACTTGCTAATTTGCATGCATGTGCCTCTAAAGGCTGCACAAAATTTCACACAAACGTGTACAACCAAGTGGAGGAAACACGAGGAAGACTTCTCTTATGTCTTTGGCAGATAAACGGATGCACCGGGGATTGTCCCCTGAGCTCGGAGGTCAGGGCTCCGCAGTTCCCAGGTGGGAAGGTCCGGGACTTTGTGTCGTGAAATCAAAAGGCCTGGATCTCCCAGGGGGCCTGTTATGTTTTATGGAGTCACTGCAAAGAGGAGGGGCGGCCCCTTTCTCCTCAAAGGCGACATCTTCATTTTCCCTTTTCATGGGCAGAGGGACCATGGCGCAGGCTGGGAGGTGGCAGTGTGCGGGGCGTCTGAGGAAGGTCAGGGAGGAGGGATGGGGTGGGGAGAGGGGGAAAGATGGGGTTGGGGGGGGACAGGGGAAGGAAGGAAGGGGAGGGAGGGAGAGAGCAGGGAGGGAGGGAAGGAAGCAGACACCGATGTGCTAGCACATTCTTCATTTAAGGTAAAAGTTTGCAGAATATTTAATGCGATTGGAGGGCGTTTCATTAGCTCTGATTGAACTTTGCTTCTTGCAAAGGCTGATAATAATAATAACAGCCTCTACTTATAGAGCAGATACAGCATGCCAGGCACACTTACACACACACACACACACACACACACACACACCCTGTACATACACACTGCATGGAACACACGCGTGACCCTCACAACAGCCCTAAATAGCTGCTGNTTCATTTAAGGTAAAAGTTTGCAGAATATTTAATGCGATTGGAGGGCGTTTCATTAGCTCTGATTGAACTTTGCTTCTTGCAAAGGCTGATAATAATAATAACAGCCTCTACTTATAGAGCAGATACAGCATGCCAGGCACGCTTACACACACACACACACACACACACACACACCCCGTACATACACACTTCATGGAACACACGCGTGACCCTCACAACAGCCCTAAATAGCTGCTATCACCATCCCGTCAGCAACTGCAGACACAGAGGGTTCGAGCGCATGCACCATTTATCGTACTTTCTTGCCGCTGCAGTGTCGAGAGTGGGACAGATTCAGATCCAGATCCCGGGCTCCAGAACCCCGAGGCCGCACTCTACCCACTACCCCACACTGTCTCTCTCTCCCCCGCTCTGTACCCCTTCGTCCTTAGAGAGACACGGACAATAACATCTCTCCGCTAGCCCCTCGCACGGCCTTCCCAAACAGGAATATCTTTCCCGTATTTAGGTTTCTAGTTACTGCATCTGGAAATTTCCCTTTAATTACTTTGCCAGTAGGTATTAATACCCTTAGCTGTGCGTGGTGAATTACACATATCCATCCTACCCGAAGACCCATTGCACCCATTGAGCTACTCGTGGAAACTTCCACAAAGATGTTCAACAACCCTTTTGCATTTTTAATAACTTGAATGAAAAGCACTGAATATACTGGGACAGAAGTAGTGAAGGAAACATCAAATCACATTTACATAAAAAGTAGATTGAATGTAGGACAGAGAGGTAATAGCGTAGCTTGTCACGTGGAGCCATTTCCTGGTGTAGGAGGCCCCTGCGATCTGTGTTCTCTTTGTAAGGATGGGGCCTGTTGCAATCCATCCATCTTGTACCATCCCCACTGCCATCAGCTCTGTGAGCACAAGACCTGAGTCTCGCTCTTCTTCCCTGCTTAGGGCAGTGTTTGGAACGTCACAGCATTGACAGTGTTTGTTGAAAGAATAAACAAATGATGACTGACTGTAGATCTAGTCAAATGCGTTGCTTTCATGTCCCTAAACGCACACTCTATTAATTACCGCCGGTGACCTAGCTCTGGTCCTGTGCGCCGGCCACCACATCAGGACCATTCATATCAGAAGTTAATCTGGACACCTAGGTTCCATCCATGGGGCTCTGGGATTGGTCACCTCCCCTTCATTTGGGGGTAAGTGTAGCATCGGTTCCCACACTGCGTCCAAGGCGGGCATCACTAGTCCATCACAGCATCGTCTCAGAAACCCCATGCCCCCACACCCCGTGTTCACACAACTGACCTACAGAGGTGACAGGGCGCACAGACACCCTCTACCAGCCCCTGAAGAGGCAGAGATGGAGCTTGGGGGACATGATTAGGCAAATCAGTCGAGGAGGGAAGGACGGTGGGACCTTTTTCTTGTGCCCCAGACTTCTGTGGTTGGACACCCCGCAAGCTGACCTCCCTGCTGCTCCGAGCCACTTTGCAGGTCCCTAAGCCTGAGCACGCAGGTGCCACAGCGCTATCATTACAGAAGGTTTCTTTCACAAGAGGGAAGAAGGACACACTGCTTTCCCTATCTTACCTCTTTATTGACTCAAATAAAAACCATCCAGAAAGTCACTGGCCTCCATTAAATGCGTTTCGCACACATACAATGAGCAAGACATTATGCTCCGATGTGCAGATAGAGCAGATCAAAAATGAAAAACAGGAAATAAATAACCAGAAGCAAGTGCCATTGTGAGAATAAATTCACTGAGCGTTAAGTGGGGCACCCAGTTACATAAGAAACACTGCCCAGACCAGCATCCCTGGTGAGATCGGGGGTCACAGAGCCCCATGTGGCCACCCGCCTTGACGGGGAAAAGTGTGCCTTGCAATGGTCTACCCCTCTACCTCGATAGCTACCCCGTACCTCGTGAGCTCACCTTTAAAGACAACGCTTGTTAGGAGCACACTCTCCTGGTCCATAAAATAAAAGGAAACAGGGGTGCCTGGGTGGCTCAGTCATTTGGGCATCTGACGTTGACTCAGGTCATGACCTCACGGTTCGTGGGTTCGAGCCCCGTGTAGGGCTCTGTGCTGACAGCTCAGAGCCAGGAGCATGTTTCGGATTCTGTGTCTTCCCTCTCTCTCTGCCCCTCCCCTGCTCATGCTGTCTCTCTCGCTCTCTCTCAGAAATAAATAAAACATTTAAAGTAAAAAAATAAATGAAAGGAAACAGCAGGGGTTCTCTCTGGAGCACTGTCCAGGGGGAGCCTACAGGACAGGAGTCAAAGTCCCCCCTTTCCTGCTGCTTGACATGCACCCATTCCAAACTCTGGCAAAACGCATTTGTTTCAGTGGGTGTGGCTCATTCACTGCAGTTGGGATGATGGTTAGGGCTTAGGGATTCATGTTGTTATCGGGGATTATGCCTCTAATATGGGAGAAGGCTCATCCCCCCTGGGTTAGAAGACACCCAAACACAGCAAAGGGCTTCAATCGGGGACCACGCCCGGCATGGTGATGATAGGCCATGGCGTTTTCCATGCCGGCAGAGAGGTTGAGATCTGTTACCTTCCCCTCCCCCATCCCCTTAGCATCTCCTGTTAGAAGGCATGACGGTTACTAGGGATAATAATACCTAACGCTGAGCACTGATTACCTGTCAATCCTTGTTGAAAGAGATCGACCTCGAAGCCAGTGACAGCTGTCATCATGTCATCAGACCAACGATGAGCTCCCTAGCTTGTCCCAGCCCTTCTAGGTAGGATGTGGTGGAGTCAGGACTCGAACCCAGGACGCCTGGCCCCAAGGTCTGTCCTCTAACCACTGGGCTATACAGAGGCTCCCTGGCATCCTTCCTCCCGTCCGCTGTCCTGAGGGAAGCGTCTCATTCCCACCTACAAACAAAAAGGGGCATTTTTCACTCTCAGCTCTCTAGTTGTTGTCTCTAGAAATTTCCCTTTGATTTACTGTCAATGTGTTATTAATATCATCGATTGCATATAATTCAAAAAGAGCCAAATTGCAGCCAGTAGCTGTTCATTGAAAATCCCCGAATGACATTTATTGGTACTTTTACAGTATTTAATGCCCAGGATAAAAATGCATCATAAATTCAACAAGAGTTGTGAGGAACAGGTTACATACACAAATCAGACCAAACTGTAGGAGAGAACGGACATGGGGGACATTGGCTTCGCTCATGGAGGTAAAAAATATCTATATTCCATGTTGCCAGCGAGGAACTCGGGTGAGGCTCCCCGCAGGTCGTGAGCACCCAGGGATCATCCTGTTCTCACATTCACACAGTTGTAAAGCGTAGACGTTGTGTTGTCTTTGGTGGTAGGTGGAATGTCAGCCTCAGAACTGTCCACCTCCTCGTCCCCAGGACTTGTGACTGAGTGAGCTCACCTGGCGAGAGGGACTTGGCAATGGGAGCCAGTTAAGGACCCTGAGACGGGCAGAGATGTGCAGGTGGCCCTGCATAACCACAGGGTGCTTACCAGTGAAAGAGGGGGGAGGTCTGAATGGCGGGAGGCTGGAGGCTGGAGATGCAGAGGCGGGAGATGGAGGCCAGCCGGGGACGGGGGTGCTTCCAGAAGCTGGCCAAGCCAAGGAATGATCTCCCGTAGAGCCTCCAGAGGGAACACAGCCCAATCAACAGCCCTGGGACCCATTTCAGACCTCGGGCTCCCAGAGTTGAGATAATACACGTGCTGTTTTAAAGCACTATGGTTGGGATAACTTGTTACATCAGTTCGTAGACAGATGCATCTCCTTTGAGTGGAGATTCCCTGGGGGCTGGATGGAGGCCTCTCATGGATTTGTGGACACTCGTAGACTCGGGAAGCGCGTGGACTGCCCCCGGCATCAACAACGTACGTGTTGATGTAACATGCAAATACACTAATAAGCAAATGGGTGCAGATTCTGGCCAACAGTGTTGTAAACATCTCTAACTATCTATCCGACTGACTAACAAAAATGGCCTGGCTGCGGTCCATCATGGGCAGCAGTATTCCCACATTTATCTGGGCACCGGGGGCTCCATCCACCGCGTTTGGGGACCGGCTGCACCCCCTGCACCAACTCCCTGCAGGCCTTTTGCTACCCTGTGGCAGGATGCACAGAGAGACTGTATACAAAGTTTTGGAATCCACTCGGTGCAGACACAATCTTTCAGAATTGCTAGGGATTGAATAGAAATGAGAATTAATGGATAGACAGCCTTTGTCGGCTCTCTCTGGAGACACGAGGTGCAGCTGGGTCTTTAGAGAGTGCCCAGGCAGAAGGAAGGCTTTCAGCATTTCTGTTATGCTGCAGACCTTTACAGGTGCATTGCTGAAACTGCAGCTCTCCTTTGCTCCCAAACAACTGTGAGCTCCCAGAGTGCAAACACATCCCTCTAGTCTCATGGAGCGGCAGTGCCTCTGGCTGACAATACAGTTTGTTTCTTTACTCTAGAGAGGAAAGCTTCTTTGCTTTCTTTCCTAGATTACCGCCTTATTAATTCTAACAGAAAACAGCCCAGAAAACAAACATTTGCTTTAAATTAAACATAAGAATGCAGCACACATAACGGAGCGCACAGTGAGCAAGGCATTAAAATGTAGCATGCTGATCAAGGCCATCAAAAATGCAAAACAGGAAATAAATACTCAGGAGCAGCTGCCACCCTGAGAACAAATTCCCAGGAGGCAGAAGAGAAAGGTTGGAGCAAAGTGGAAAACTCGGAACCCAGCACGGCCTCCAGGCCGGAGGCGCTGGTCCTGCCTAGAAATGCAGAACCAGCTTTAGCCAGATGTGTCCTGAGAAAGATACACTGAAGGAAAAAGCAGGTGAGGATCGTGTTCTGCTGGGAACTCATCACCTTGCTGCCCTGATTTATTTCCTCACCCGAAGCCAAAGGAAGACGGCCGGAGTCTGTTGCAATCCAGTCTAAGCGCTTTCTATGCTCACCAAAGTCCCCTCTGAGGCGAGGGACCGCTGGTGGACCCCACTTGCTGTAGGATAAGACCCGAGTCATTGTCATGACCTGGCCCTGCCCTGCCTTCCCGCCTCATCACGGCCCATCCTCCCCTTTGGGGCCACCCTGACTTCCGATGTCGCTCAGAGATGGGACTTTTCTCCTTGCTGGGGTCTGTGCCTGGTGTCCCCCCTTCCTGGGAGCCCTTCCGCCGTAGCCTCTTAAGCCCACACATCCTCTTCATTTGGGTCTCAGCACAAACATCCAGGTGAGACACTTGATCCAACCCCCAGAGTCAGGACCACCATCTGGGAAATCAAGGTCCCGATACAAAGACACGGCGGCCACATCTCCCACCTCCTGGCCCAGATTCCTGACCTCCCACGAGCCTTCGCCTGTGTTGTCTTCAAAGAGAATTCCTGAAAAAAATAACAGTAGACAAAATTCTAACTGCCCATAGAGTGCAGTAGACTTCAACAGATTTTTCCTTTAAGAAATAAAAGTCACACATGCAGACTTCAAGCGTGCCAACCCACTTCCAAGGCCTATCGATGTAATTTATAACTCCTAATCCCCAGAAGAGCCCTGTGAGACAGAAACTATTAATATTCCGACGTCCTGATGACAGGTCTAATGCACAAGAGGTTAAGTAACTTCCCAGGGTCACACACCTCGAAACAGAGCGAGGATTCGCACCCAGGGGGTCTGGATCCCGACAGCCATGCCACGGAAGGAATTCGTGTCTTTGGACAACATGGCTCAGTGACCAAAGGCACAAAGCCAGCCTCATCCATTTTAGAAAGAACCACGTGTCCACGCTAAGTCAATTCCATCTTGCAGGCTATCGACGTCTCCAAACCAAAACTTGAAGAAAAAGAGAAGAAAATGGTTAACTGAGTTGGACATATCTATTTTGGAAAATTGTTTATCAGGGTCTATTAAAATGGAACAGAGATGTAGCGTGAGAGCCAGTGAGCCCTCTCCTTGGTGTATACCCAACAGATGGGGGTGAGGTTGCCCATCTAAGGAGCAGGACAGGTCAGAGAGGCCCCAGATGGACAGGTCAGAGACCGGGAACTGCCCCCTTGTTTATGAAGCACAGAGTGGATGAATGAATGAACAAATCATACTATACTGTAGAAAAAGGAGTGATGAACACGTATACACAGCAACAGAAGTCATGCTCACCAACATAACATTGAGCCGCATGAGCCAGAATGGCTGTACGATTTATTCCTATGATGTGTAAGAACAGGCAAAGCCCATCTGCAGTGTTGGAGGAGGCTGCCCTTGGGGAGGGACGTGGCTGGAGGGGCACAGGGGGCTTCTGGGATACAGGTGATCCCTTGTGCCCTTGAACAACCATCTATGCACTTTGCCAGGTATGTTACATTCCAATGGAAAGCTTTTTAAAGTTTTTTTTTTAATGTTTATTTATTTTTGAGAGAGAGAGAGTATGAGTGGCAGAGGCAGAGAGAGGGAGACACAGAATCTGAAGCAGCTCCAGGCTCTGAACTGTCAGCACAGAGCCCGACGCGGGGCTCGAACCCACGAACTGTGAGATCGTGACCTGAGCCGAAGTCGGAAACTTAACCGACTGAGCCACCGAGGTGCCTTCTGATGAAATAAATGCTTTTTAAAAATGTAATCGATCTGCCCTTATTTGACTACGTCCTGTTCACCTTTAACTCTGCTTAGTACTTATTTACTTTTTGTTTGTTTCCTTTCTTGAAAATCCAGCGATGTGTCTGAAATAATTATGTTGTCTTTGTTTTTCATGTTTTCCCTCAAACATGGTTTGTCCTGTTGTAATAGACCAATCACCACCTTGGAACTACTCATCGTTGTTTTATTACAAGGCACCCAAGAGGGTCCGAGAAGGAAGGACTCCCTTGGGGTGGAAGGTGGAGGGAATTCTCTCCCGTCCTCAAACCCTCTGGGGCTCATGGGGTCTGGGAGAGTCTTCTCTGAAGGAGCCCTGACTCCCCATCCCTGCAGCTGAGGGCGAGGCTGACTTGCAGCCGGTGCCCCTTGGGGGCTCCTTCTCGTGGGTGCTGAGCGGGATTCGGGGATCCCAGCCTGTGAACTTGCGCTGGTGCTAGTCTGCAGCCGGGGAGGCGGGGAGAGGGAATCCTCTTCAGGAAAGGTCATGGGGAAGGAGGAGGAGGGGCCACACTGTTTTCATAACTGCTGCCGTGACAGGAAACCACAGGCTTCTGGGACGGGGCTCCTGTGAGCGTTCATGACAAGCCTTTGGCATTTCGCAAACCTCTCCCTCTAGTAAATTATTCTGGTCAAGAATGAGAAAAGTAATCAGTCATGGTATCCAGAAGGATTCATAACAGGGACACGGAAGGACCGACTTACATGTCTGACGATGGGGAAGTCCTGAAATGTCGTCGAGGCATTAACAAAACCACGCTGGGAAAAGAAAAGTACTTAATGACATGCGAAAAGGGCAATTTTCAACACTTAAAATTCAAACAAGTTATGGTGCAACGTGCTCAGCGTGCTTAAAAAAAAACATGTAGCAATTTCAATATGTTTTTGAGTGAAATTGAGAATATGCTTCATACATCATATTAATCCATACCTTCATCTTAAAATTGCCCTGGAAAAGGATAACGGTTTTAGAAGAAAAGAATGAGAAACTCTATATCATTCCTTAACAGAGCAAGATTACTGCCTTATTTTTTAATTTTTGTATTTTTTGCCTTATTCTTTAAAAAAATAGTTTTACAAGAATTACAGATTCACGGAAAGCTGCAAAGAAACATACAGGGAGGTGCCACTCCTCCTTCACCCAAGCCGCCATCAGTATTAGCATCTGGCGAACCGTGACAGGGTATAAACGTCAGGAAATCAATGACGTTGGTCCATCCACGGAGTGGATTCCGATGTTACGGCTGTACGTGCCCCTGTATGTGTGTGTGTCTGAAATTTTATCACATGCGCGGACCATGAGGCCACCATCACACGCGCGTACGTGACTGTCCCTTGCCACAAAACTCTCAGATGCCACCCCTCTGGGTCCTCGCTTCTTTCCTCATTCCCAGCTCCTGGCAACCCCTAATCTGTTCTCATCTCTATGGTTGTGTTATTTCACAGACATCATGCAACAGGGCTATTCAGTAGATACCCTTCTGTGACTGGCCCTCTGTCCTGGATACGCCCTTGAGATTCATCCACGTGGCTGTGGCCGTCAGTGGACAGTTCCTTTGGGGGCTGAGCAGGATTCTTCGGTGTCCCTGGACCACACCTTGTTAACCATCTGCGGGGCGAAGCCGCCTGCGTGGTTTTCGGTTCAGGGCGAGTATGAACAAAGCCGCTACTTGACTTTATGCCTGGAGATCAGTTGGCTTTGGAATAAACATCCGAGAACAGCGCTACTGGATCGTACGGCAAGTCCACTTTTGGTCTGAAAAGGAGCCACCTGACTGTTTTCCAGAGCGGCTCTACAGTTTTCTATTCCCTGGAGCAATGTACGAACATCCTGTTTTCCCAGGGCCTCACCGTCATTTGGTGCTCAGTGTGCTTTTGTGAAAAAAAGATACAAAGGAGGCGCCTGGCTGGCTCTGTCGGGAAAGCACGTGGCTTTTGATCTCGGGGTCGTGAGTTCGAGCCCCACGTTGGGCGAAGAGTTTACTTAAAAAGAAAAAAGAAATGAGACTACACCCGTTTACGTTACAACCATCCATCTATGGGTTAAGCGGTGGGGAGCGGGATCGCTAAGATTGCAGGTGAGCTTTCTCATTTCTCCCTGAATTTTATACCCTGAATATACGTTGCTTTTGTATACAGAACACAGAAAGCTGGGGTTTTATTTAGGGAATTATTGGGGCATAGTGGGCCTGGGGCCCCAATCAACGGTGTCAGATGGCTGAGGGCCTCATAGGCCGAGAAGGGATGCTTCGGTGAGCCTGTGACCACCAATCCCATCCCTCCCCAGCCGATCTTTGCAAAAAACAAGAAACAAACAAAGAAAAAAAGCTTGAGTTTGCTCCCTATTAATTATATCCGTGTTTTACTGTTGTGGGTAAAGACGCGTTGAATTTAACCAATATTTAAGTCAAACACAGTACAAGTTACTTTGGCATGCCCGGGTGCTTATAAACGACTAAAAATAAGAGATGGTTTGAGAGCCACAATTTGTAGTTGGCAGAGAGGAGGAAACCATTAGCTGGTGGCATCTTGGTGGCAAGGTTTCTGGAGGAATCTGTTTCGTTTTCATTCTGAATCCAGGGATCAGTCTGAATTCACCGTTCCTCTCAAAAACCAGTTTAACCCAAAAGGGACACAGGCAGAGGCCGTATTTAATGCTGCCTTTTCATCAAAGCCCAATATTTTAATCTATTTTCATCTGAAACAAAGATTATAAATGGCCCTGCTTGTTATTATGTTTCGCTCTGCTCAATGGAAGCCATTTTCACTAAATCATCTTTTCTTACTTGTCAGGGTAGAATTAATTAGAACCATGGACAGATTGCATTTGTTCGGAGGGGTTCCCAGAATCCTGGGGAAGTGTGTTGTTGCTTGAGCTGGCAAAGTGTGCCATCCCTGCCCCGGGCTCCCCCTGCTCGTGGAGGGAAAGCCAAATACCACCTGTGGCTTTGGAATTTTCTTCCTGTTTTACTGAATCCCTGAACTCTTCCTCTTCTTATTCTGGAACCTCACTAAGGACTTGTAGGCAAAGTCCTTCTAGCTGGAGGCCTTTACATCAAGGCTGTTCAAAATTAACTAATATGCAGACGCTTGAGTGGTTCAGTCGACTGAGCGTCTGACTTCAGCTTAGGTCATGATCTCACGGTTCATGGGTTCAAGCCCTGTGTCGGGCTCTGTGCGGACAGCTAGCTCAGAGCCTGGCCTGCTTCGGATTCTGTGTCTCCCTCTCTCTCTCTGATGCTTCCCTGTTCATGCTGTCTCTCTCTCTCTCTCTCAGAAATAAATAAAACATTTAAAAAAAATTTAAAAACCTAAATATTAAAAAAATAAATTAACATGCCAACACCAAATTTCTACCTCTGTTTGTCAGGAGACAAGGAGAAAATGCCAACCATTCTAATTGGATTTTTACGTTTTCTGCCCAGCGTTCAACTGACCTGTCGTTTTTCTCCACAGAACAGGGATGAAAGCTACTGTCACATCCCTGCCACTTTGAGATTTCTCCGTAAAGAGTCGTCTCCCCCTGGCGACAGAGGCTAGGCTGTCATTTCCTCCTCCGCCGCCTCCTGCTGCCGTATAAGACAGACTCGTGCTTTCACAGGCCTCACATTTAGGGCACAGAAATACAGGAGGTAGAAAGTGTGGCCCTGGTGACCGGCACCTGCCTCCCTCCTCCCCTGCTTTCCTGAGAGGAGCAGGATGGTTATTTGTCCGGACAGATGTGGAGCCGTTAGCCTGTTCACAGAGCCGGCAAGAGACTCCGGAAGGTTTTCCTGTCGAGTCAGAGAGAGTCTCTTAAGGAATGCAGGGCCATGATTTCCTGGGTCACGGGAGGCCGTGCATCTGCAAAAAAGGAATAAATCAAAAGATGGTTCCAGATGCCCTCAGAGTAGCACGTTCCTTACGCACGTGTGTGTTTTTTAACCAACGGTTCAATTCTGTGAGCTCCAGACATAGGCCTTGGCCCTGGCGATCCTCCTTAGAGACGGCGCGGATCCTGGGGCTGCCTTCTAGATGCTTCTCTTCTCCGAGCCTCACTACTGCCCTCTGGTGGAGAAAGGGGACAGTAACAAGCCCCACCCCCACCCCACCCCCAGTTCTTCTGAGGCTTCGATGAGATAACGCGTGCGGTGTGTCTGGCACGGGGCCAGTGAGGGCCAAAGTGACGCTCTGTGTTCAAATGCTGTGTGTGTCCTTCTCACAGTAATACCCGTTCCTAACACAACACAGCCACAGTCCTATCATAATACGTAGACATACTCACTTTTGTTGGGGCCCGTCTACACCGGCCTCTTGTATGGCGGGGCGTCAGGGAACAGGATATAGGTTGGGAGTTGCACCTGAGTCAGGCGTCCCTGTGGACTTCTGGTAAATTCTAACCCTCTGGGAAGTCTGCAAAGGAGCCGTCGTTGCTCCAGCAAAGCGTCAGGCGCACCAGGAACGAAGCCCTCAGTCTTCACCCGTTCTCTTGCTAAAAACACGAGGCAGACAAAGAAGGAACAGAGCAAACGCCTGTGGTTTGCCTGTTTTTGGATGCGCTTGATTACAAGACCATCAGACCATAGCAAGGACACTAAATATTACAAGAATGGCTTACTTTAGAAAGGTAGCTTTTCACTTACTGTGAGGGACACCTTCCCACTGAACGAAGTCACCTAAAACCTCCACGGACCTGGGATGACTTTTAACCCCTCCGAAGGCTGCGTGGGTCCAGCGTGGGGAAGGAAGCCCACAGCAGGGAAGAAGGATGACTTCTCGCAACCTTACCCAAGACTAGTTCCGCTCCTCCAGACTATCCATCCTCAGCACGAAGAGAAGGAAAGTATGTGTCTTGTCTGAGTCGTGTTTTGCTTCTGTTAGTACGTGAGCTCCGGAACTGTCCATTGCATCCGTGACGGCATCCACGTGCCTAGGACAGCACCTCCCACACCGTATGTTCTTAGTAAATATGTGCTCATTTAATGAATGAATTAAAGGGATGGACCCTCTGATCCACCTGTTTCCCCAGGTTCTCTGCACTGATGTCTCTTTAGCACAGCAAAGTCACTTTCTCATGGGTACAGCGCAGTCCTTCATAACAAACCTATTTTAAAACAATTGCACTG
>NW_027533280.1:832614-855591 GCF_008692635.1 Crocuta crocuta | reverse complement strand
GAGGGCTGGGGTGGGGAACGCCTGACTGGCTCAGTTGGTGGAGCCTGTGGCCCTGGATGGGTATAGACATTCCTTAAGTAACTTAAATAAGTAAAGCAATGTTGCAGGTTTAGAAAGGCGCAGTCTGTGACACCAGATCTGCATGGCATCCTGGGGAAGACATTGCTGGGCCCTAAGAAGGGGTCACTGTGGAATATTGCTGAGCAATCGTGTCCCACGAGGACCTCAGTGAAGGAAATTGTGGGTGTCCCAGTCCTCAGGGGGACCCACAGCACGTTTGCTTTAATGTGCATTGAGAAGCGCAAATAGCAAGGTCTTCCTTAAAAGATGATCGTTAAGGGGGGCCGGGGGGCTCAGTCAGTGAAGCGTTCTCCTCTGGCTCAGGTCATGATCTCATGGTTCGTGGGTTCAGGCCCTGCATCAGGCTCTGTGCTGACAGCTCAGAATCTGGAGCCTGTTTCAGATTCTGTCTCCCTCTCTCTCTGCCTCTCACCTGCTCACACTCTGTCTCCCTCCCTCTCTCTCTCTCTCTCAAAAATAAATGGACATAAAAAATTGTTTTAAACTCCAGATTGCTGTCAATAAGTGAGGATGATGATAGGATTCACTTCCTATGGTTGCTGCCACGGGTGGATTAGGTAATAGCGCACTTTTAAAGCTCTTGGCATTGGAGATCGGCACATCTTTATGAATGCTATTGATCATGTTAATTCTTACAGCTATTGCTGTTATTTAGCATAGAACAGCGATGCTTTGCTTGCACTTTGAGGCAGATCTCACTTCTAATGGAGGTGTCAGCCCTGAGAACAGACTGCTTGGTAAACAGTTCCGATCAGGAACACACGCTGATCCCTGTATCGAGAATACAAGTCACTCCAAGCTGTTACCTGTTAACAATCCATGTCAGTTGGGTGGCGTCCATGAGGAGTCAAAAGCCACATTTCCATCATGGCTGTTGATTCTTCACTCTCTTAGAGAGACTAAGTTTCAAATAAGTGCGTCTTCTAGACTGGTTTTCAGCAGGAGGGTTTCATTTAAGGCTCTTTGGTTTCGAAGCCTCTGTCTAGGCAAATGAAGGAACCTCATTAATAAAGTCTGGCCAAACTTTGGCTGTCAGCCAAATCAGGGCTACAAGGACCAAATATTTAGTCTCCCAGCTGTAACAGCCTAAAACCAGAGTAAAACTATCTGAGACAATAACGTGTAAGACACCAAAAGTAGATCAACAAAAGACAGGGAGGCAGGGGACACATGGACGAACCCCTCAGCTCGCTGCCTTGTCTCCAGATTATAGGGTAGGATGGGGACCCTGGCAACGGGGGGCTGGGAAGCCCACAGATTGAGGGGACAGAGCTAAGACCAACATAGCCAGGGCTCGGAGGATACAGGGCCAGACACAGAGAGTGTGCATAGGGTCCCCCTCGAGTGCGCAGCTCACGGGTGTGAGATTAATACACGTGCATCACAAAAGAACCGGCAGATGGAATGAGAGACAGCGGGCCTCCATCAGCCGGATTAGCAAACCCCAGGATTCACACGGTACTGGGAAAGCAGGCACAGAGGCCTCCCCTCAGGAGTGGTGAATAATTAAACTTGAAATGGAGCCTGTGCTTGTTCAGCCTCATGAATCTTAAAAGCAAGACCTGTTTCCAAGTAACTGAACCACATCCCAGAGCAAAGCTTGAGATCTCTGAGAATATAAGCATGTCCAGCAGCCAACGAGGGAAAATTCACAATGTCTGGCACCCAGTCAAAAATCATCAGGCAGGCAAAGAACCAGGAACACCAGTCCAGTAAGGAGATCAATCAGCCAATCAATCAAACCATCCAAGAACTGACATGGAAATTGGGATGAGCAGATAGAGACATTACAAGTTATGATGATAGTATTCTTTAAATTCAAAGAATCAAGCTAAACATTTTTCTCATTTGTGAAAATAAAATTAATTAGGACTGTAGATTGAATTTTTTAATATTTATTTCTTTATTTTGATAGAGAGAGAGAGCAGGGAAGAGAGAGAGGGAGAGAGAGAATCCCAAGCAGGCTCTGCTCTGTCAGCACAGAGCCTGACATGGTGCTTGAACTCATGAACCATGAGATCAGAGATAAAAAATCGGACACTTAACTGACTGATCCACCCAGGCACCCCTGATTTTTTTTAAATAACACTTTCGAGAAATCCTGGGGGGCCTGTTTTGCTGGGTGTGGCTTTATCGCTACAAACTCTAGCTATTCTTGCACTGGGGATCCCATATTCTCACTGTTTTTCATCCCTCTCCTCCTCTCCTCCCAGAAAAAGCTGGTGTTTTCCCATTCTTGAGTATCTGGGCATTTCTAAGCTTGTAGTTTTCCAAAAGGCATTCCAGACGATGTTGAATTTGGCTCTGTGTTCCAGATAAATTACACTTCCCCGAAACCACTATTAAGACAATTGCTTCAAGCTGGTGTATTACCTACATAAAACCCAAAGGGGGATCTGGGTAAACGTGAGCCAAAATAGCAAAGGCAGGTGAATTTTAAAAAGATAGACAATTTTTCAGGTTAATTCCAGGAGTCAAAGCTAGGAGCAAAGTGTCAGACAAATGGAAAATATTTTCTTCGATTACTCTTATTATATCCCAAAGGGATACCCTGATAAACCCACATGCAAGTCCAAGAGCTTTTTTGCTGATGCGACAATGTGTTCTATTATCTAACTTATGGGAGTGAAAATAGTCCTCTTTGCTGTTTCTCTATTGCTAATATCATTGCCCAAATTCCACGACTGTAAATGGGGAGATTCGATCCAGAGGATTTTATAAAATGCCAAACATGAGTAACACTGTAATGGTGTATTAAGGCTAATTTCAAACTTCTGCAGGATGGACCTTGTGCTTATTGCTTTGGGCATAAGTTTCTGTCCTCAGAGAAGAGAGGGATACACTAAGTGGAAGGATTTGGGGTTCATCTCTACTTGAAAATACCGTGCAATAAGAAATAGATCTCCTTCTCTTTTGTATGCAGTCTTTACCTTTTGGACTTCACGGCCTGGCCTAAGCCCACATAATTCTCGAATTAAATTGATTCAGTATCATTGGCCTTGAAGTGGACCCAGGAAGGGAAAAGTGGTAAAATATTCCGATCAATTCATTTTAACAAACGAGGAGTCTGCCTCTTTTACTTGCGGGGATTAGGGTAACAACACGGGCTTCTGCTTCTGGCCACGATGAAGTAGCTATTGTCAGAATAATCTCCCCTTGGAGGACACGTCATGGAAAATAGGAGCAAAGTGAATGAAGTTTTCATGACCCACATGTTAAATCACAGGGCAGTACAGGGAGTTGGTTCTTATGTTCATTTATTTTTGAGAGAGAGAGAGAGAGAGAGGGAGAGAGAGAGAAGGGGCCCAGAAAGAAGGAGACCCAGAATCCGAAACAGGCTCCAGGTTCTGAGCTGTCAGCACAGAGCCCGACGCGGGGCTCGAACCCACGAACCGTGAGATCATGACCTGAGCCAAAGTAGGACGCTTAACCAACGGAGCCACCCAGGAGGCCTGGTAGTTGATTCCTATGGATATTCCTCTTTTAATACATTTTTATATTTTCTATTTGCTGGTAGATTCCCAAAGACAATTTATAGAACATCAAAACAAATGCAAAAGTCTCTCATTCTGGGGGGAAGGAAACAAGTAAATATGTCAAGGAGCTAAGACATGAAGCTCATTCCTGTTTTCCCAGTAAATGGCAGCCTTCTTCATTCCATCTAAATGCAGTCACACGTTATAGTCTTTATATCTTCAGGTCCTGAGTTTGGAGTAATCTACATTTATAACCTACCACGTTCAAGTCCTATGCCCTGAATACTAAAGAGAGCCTGGTGATAACCACCATCAGAGTTGCCCTGTTATTCATTCATTCATTCATTCATTTATTACACCACTACCCAGGCTCTGAATTATCTTGATGTGAAAGTAGAATATAATTTCCTTCTCAGTCAAAGCCACATCTACGCCAGAGGCTTGGAAGTTGGGAACACTATGCTTGGTCGTCGGCTCCGGACCACCCCACCATCACCCCAAACCTTCCTCACACATTCTCCCTCTATGTGGCTGTGGGTGTCCCCTGCTGAAGGACGCCTGGACCAATCCTTCCTTTTGGCCACGACGAATAGAGTTATGATGAACACATACTCTCAATTGGTGAGTTTTTTCTAAAGTGAAAAAGCTCCAGATTAAACCAAACTCCTTCTCCATGAGGGGTTATTTTCTTTCCGATCTCCTCATAATGGGTAAGTTTCTGACGAGCATCACTTTTAGTTAAAAACCGCTGTCTCCTCAGGGCGCCTGGGTGGCTCAGTCGGTGACCGTCCGACTTTGGGTCAGGTCATGATCTCGTGGTTCGTGAGTTTGAGCCCCACGTCGGCCTCTCTGCTCACAGCTCAGAGCCTGGAGCTGCTTCGGATTCAGTGTCTCCCTCTCTCTCTGCCCTCCTCCTGTTTATGCTCTGTCTCTCTGTCCTTCTCTCTCAAAAATAAAATAAGAACATAAAAAAACAAATAAACTTATCTCTTCTAAACCTTACCATTGCAAACTGTTCCCCAAATAGATTAATCTGGGAGTGATTGGGCCTTCATCGCTGCCTCCATTTCCCCGTGAGAACTGTTAATATTTACTCCATCACAGACACAGCTCTGGCCTTCTCGTGGGTCTTTGGGAACGTGAAGGAAAAGGACAGTCAGTAGCTGCGTCCTGTCCCGCGACAGCGCCCGTGAAGGTGTTGTTTACCTCTGCTGGTGAAAATTGGATCAGCGGTGTTGGGGAATTGGAGAGAGAACTGTGAGAGCAAAATCCATCCCCATCTTCACGAGCGAGCGGGTGGCTGAAGGGCTTTAACTGGACTTGTCACGGTCTCAGGGGAGGATGTGCTTCTAGAAGGTGAACTGTTGCATCCTTTGTCTCTGTGTATTTATTTTCTTTCTTAAATATCTCAATCTTCTTTTAAAAACTGCTTATTTATTATTATTTTTTTTATTATGTTTATTTATTTTTGAGAGAGACAGAGACAGAGCAAAAGCAGGGGAGGGGCAGAGAGAGAGGGAGACACAGAATCGGAAGCAAGTTCCAGGCACTGAGCTGTCAGCACAGAGCCCGATGTGGGGCTCAAAGTCACAAACCGTGAGATCGTGACCTGGGCAGAAGCCTGTGGCTTAACCAACTGAGCCACCCAGGTGTCCCTGTTTATTTATTTTTGAGAGAGAGCACAAGCAGGAGAGGGGCAGAGAGAGAGGGAGACAGAGGATCTCAAGCGGGCTCTGCGCTGACAGCCGTGAGCCTGATGTGGGGCTCGAACTCACAAACTGTGAGTCGGATGCTTAGCCGACTGAGCCACCCAGGCGCCCCAAATATCTCAATTTTCATTAAAACCATAATGTATTCCCTTGTGTCACCCATAACCATGTTCAGAATGAATATGAGCACCTGGAAGATAAAGCTCGGAATTAATGGAAGCATTAAGCTGCAGCCTGTCACCAGTTAACACAACTTAGGGAGCCTTCCTACGTGCCGCCTGGAGGTGAGTTATCCCCACAGCCCTCCTGTTAAGGAAGACGAACCAGCCTTGGGGACAGATCTGCAGAACTGAAACTCGAGGCTGGTGAGTCAGTGAGTTACCCAGGAAACGTAAAGCCTCCTCGGCACTAATGTCACGGTGCAGTGACACTAATGTCAGGCTGTAGTGACATGCACATAGAGCTACAGATGCTGGGGGCATCGTGGCTGATGCGACAGGCTAACCTTTACCCAGCCTGGAGTAGACGGGATCTGTTGGGGCCGTTGTAACAAAATACCACAGACCGAGTAGCTGAGAAACCACAGAAAGTTACGGCTCATGGTTCTGGACGCCAGAAGTCTGAGATCAAAGTGCCAACACGGTCAAGTGAGAGCCTGCTTCCTGGTCTCAGCCCTCTTGGTATACGCTCAGGTGGCATGACGGACAAGAGATCTCTGTGGGGTCTCCTTCGTAAGAGCACTAATCTCATCCGTGAAGGGCTCCACCCGTGACCTCATCCCTCCCAGCGCTCTCACCTTGGGCAATCGGATTTCAGCGTGTGGATTTGGAGAAGACACTGGCCCTGGGACCATAGCAGGAGCCAACTGCCCAACTCTGAGTTAGATTCTAGGGGAGGTAACTTTTCAGATCCACTAGTCACCCTCTGGGGAGCCTGCAGTGTGTCTGGGAAGACAAGACATTGGCCCAAAGAAGGTGTAGACAGGACCTAAGGGTTGTTCTGCACGGTGTAGACTGGGTGTGCCATTGTAGTTTAGGGCAGCTGCTCACGGCTGAGGTGGGATTGGACGGGGCATCCACGGTGCTCAGAGGGGACATCGCAGGGGGAAGAAGCAGCAAAGTCGAGGTACAGCATCCCCCTGGGGATGTAGCATGAGGAAGGGAGGGGGCTCACCTGTGTGGGCAGGTGAACCAGATGCAGAGACAGGAGACGAGCTCTTCAGCGGGACCCTGAGCAGACAGGAGCTCACACTTCGGAGCCAGACTGCCCGGGTCTGAAACCCGGCTCCGCTGCGGCCCTCTCATGGACCCTGGCGGGATCTCAGTGTCTCTGCACCTCAGTGTTCTTCTCTGTTGACCGGGGATGATAATTGTTCCTGGAGCAGCACCTGACACTCAGAAGCCAGTGGGATAAATCGCTTAACTGGGTGCCTAAAAATAACTTCAAACTTTGGAATGGAGTGTATTTCAGACGTACTTAGATGCTAGTGGATCGTTCTTCCCCAAAATGTATTTAATCATTCTTTAGATAGTTCTTAGTAATTTCATTATCCTTTCTTCTACTTCCTCAAAGACACCCACACGTGTACCTCCCAGGAGCAAAGACCAGGTTGTAAGAAGGAGACAGCAGGAAATTCCAGAAGGCTGTAACTCTTGGGGTACAGACGCTGGGCTAACAGGCTGTGTTTGGAAGAAGCCCTTCTGCTCCCCGACGTGGGTCCGGAGCCCCTGCCCTTCGTGGGACGCAGCAGGGCCGGACTTGGCGGGTTTCCACGGAAACGGACATGGTGGTCAGAGCCTGTGCGTGGTGGCCGCCTGACTGAAGCACGTGATTCTAAGTCTGCTGCAGACTTGGACACAGTCTTGGAGATGTTTTGGTCTATCGTTCCCTCCTACCTGGATCGCGGTAGGATGTGAATTGCTTCTCTTAAGCAGTTTGTGCCCCATCAAGGAGGCCACATGGGCACCAGGAGCAGACGGGTTCTGTGAGCACCGCCGGCCACAGACCCTGTGTGGTCGAGTGTGTGTCGGAGCAGCGCGGTCATGTGGACGGCACGGGCCACCCGTGTTTTCACATCAAAGGGGTCGGTGTTGTCCAATGGCATCTGGGCTTGCCCAGCGGTGCCCTGAAGATCCCACAGGTCAAGGCGACCTTGCTGTCCCCCCTCCCCCGCCTTTGCGGTTGTGACTCTTCCTTTTGATAAGGCAGCTGGAAGCTTCTTATTCCCTTAGATTATGCTAAAGGTTGGTTTTACTTCTACTCAGTGCTTTAATTGTGCACCAGGACAGCAAGAAAACTCATCTTCTAGGACAAACAAAGCCTTGTTTTGTCTGTGGAGACCTTCAGTGTCAATTCTGCCAGCGACCTGGCCAATCAGAAGCAGCAGCCTTGGGCAGTTCGGGGAAGGTGAATTTAATTGGAGGATTTGTCGAGTTTAATGGGAGCAAAATGGAATGAAATGTTGACGCGCTAATCTGCAGAAAAGAAACCTAACATCACGCATGCTCGAATAGGGATTTAGAAGCAGGTTCTCACATTTGAGGAAACTTAGAAGCTGACAAGGTATTTGATGATATAAATTATTATACATCATGGTAGGCATGATATGGGATTGTGATCATGTTTGTAAATGGTTCTTATCATTCAGAGAAATGTACTGAAATATTTACAGATTATATGAAAAAAAAATCTATCTCTGAAGGGATTTTCAAAGCTTGGAAAGACTCGTGGGCATAGATAGTTTTTCAAGGTTTTCCTTCTCTAGGGAGGCGCATGCGGACCTGACCATGTTGATGTTTGCAAATCAACTCAGTGTTTCCGCCCCAGGACCCCACACAGCCCACCGGCGTTACACGTTGTCTCCAAACTTGTGAGATTCTGTTTGTCTGGTACATGCTCACCTTTACAGCCTTCCGCCACGTTTTTGCTTCCCATAATGCGGTGATGCATCCTTCCAGAGCCGGCTCTAACTCCCATGCATGACAGAAGCCTCCGAATGGGTCTGGCCGTGGTGAGAGCCCCTTACTGAGAAGTCCACTGAATAGAGTGATTGCATGGACATAATGAGGGGGCCCTGTGACATGTGAAATTGTAAATAGCAGTGACAGTGTGATTTGCACTCTGTTATGATACAGTAGCTCATTATGGCTCCGTTTCCATCCTCTTCATTAACAGGCTCATCTGTTAGTCTGATAGAAGCCCCTTCTGTGTTAGAGGCAGTGTCTCGCTCAGACGGATGCCCGGGAGCGCGGGCTGACAGGAAGTGGGTGTTTGTGGTGCTGAGAGCAGGGCACGGGGCTAAAGGGCACCCCAGAGTGTGTCTACACCCCAGCCACATAGCACTGGGTACCATGGGCATAGGTGGGAAAACTTTTATTTTATTTTATTTATTTTTTTTTTTAAATTTTTTATTTCTAGGAGAGAGAGAGAGAGACAGCGTGAGCAGGGGAGGGTCAGAGAGAGAGGGAGTCACAGACTGAAACAGGCTCCAGGCTCCGAGCTGGCAGTCAGCACAGAGCCCGACACGGGGCTCGAATCCACGAATCGCGAGATCATGACCTAAGCGAAAGTCAGACGCTTAACCGACTAAGCCACCCAGGCGCCCCGGGAAACCTTTTATTTTAACATGTGCATTTTGTGTGCTTAGATCACAGGGAATTCTAATATTAAATAAATGATTACTATAGACTCCACCATCAATAAATTAATGATGACAATACCATTAATAACGATGATGATGATGATGATGATAATAATGGTAATAATAATACCTGAGGGGGAGGAGGAGGAAGACCATGGAGTCAAGTACTATATCCCTGGTGGACTCGTTCAGAGATCAGTTCCCATTTCATTGTGATTACCCAGAACCCTCCGCTATATCGCCTACATGCTATTTTAAATCTCAGATCCATGCGATGCTCATCTTTCCGAAGACATCGTTTCTGCCCTTTGTTTGCCAGCAGTAGCCCCAGCCTCTTACTGCTGGACCACGAAATGGGAAGGCCCCTCCCCCCAGGGTTGGGATGAAGAGGCTGTCCACACTGCCTCTCGCCCGAGGGAGGCCTCTTTCCACCCGGGCTGGTTAAGGACAGCGTCCCACCCCCGGGCCGTCTCTCCGTGCTCCATGCCAAGGAGTGTGGGAACCTTGCCGCGATGGTCCGGGAAGCTCACAGCCGTCCAGTCTCAGCCGGAGGCCTGGCTGGGGGCAGTGTGTCCCTTGTGCCAACAGCTGCAGGCCACGGGCAAGCGTGCATCCGTGGGTCTGAAAGAGCTTCGTCCTTCTTTTTTTAAGATTTTTATTTTTTATTTTTATTTTTTTAAAATGTTTTATTTATTTCTAGGAGAGGAGAGAGACAGCGTGAGCAGGGGAGGGTCAGAGAGAGAGGGAGTCACAGACTGAAATAGGCTCCAGGCTCTGAGCTGGCAGTCAGCACAGAGCCCGACGCGGGGCTCGAACCCACGAACCGCGAGATCATGACCTGAGCGAAAGTCGGACGCTTAACCGACTGAGCCACCCAGGCGCCCCAAGAGCTTCATCCTTCTAACGCATCTCTAGTTGCCTTGAGCCTAGTTCAAACCAAGGGGAATCAGGAGGAGAGCACTGTCGTCATTTTGGCCGGTCCGGGGATGAAGGGTCGTTATAGTTTGACATAGAAGCCCTCGTTCACGCCTGAGAAGCACTGGGGCCGCGGTGAAGAGCTCTGGGGCAGGGCAAAGCTCGGGGACAGCCGCGTTCCCTCCCTGTACCCGGTGGTCGAACCCCCACACTAAGTGTCCTCTCTTCTGTCTACAGAACCCAGATGCTGCTCGCACCTCGTGGGGTTCGTGGGGCTGCATCCATCCTGCGGACTAAACCCTGAGCATCGNCCCCCCCCCCCCCCCCCATAGCTCAGGAAATGTCCTTGGTTTACCTGAGAGTTGTCATTGTCAGCACGACCGCTCTTGGCAGAAAACACCGTTTCGTGTAGAGCTCAGGAATGCAGACTTTGGTGTCAAGTACAGGACCAACCCTGGGTGTGTGTGTGTGCGTGTGTATGTGTGTGCGTACACGCATGCCAGGCATTGATCTTCACGTGCTCCTTGTAAGGAAAGTGTGTTGTGCGGGCTTATGAGCATCTACTTATTTATAATTTAGGGATTTTTTTTTTTTTTTTGCAAAAGTTCATTAATTTATTTTGAGAGAGAGAGAGAGAGAGAGAAAGAGCACATGGCAGAGGGCAGACAGAGAGACAGAGAGAGAATCCCAAGCGGGCTCCATGCTGTCAGCACAGACCCCAACTGGGGGCTCGATTCCATGAACCATGAGATCATGACCTGAGCCGAAACCAAGAATCGAACGCTTAACCCACTGAGCCACCCAGGCTCCCCATCCACCTGGGATTTTTGTTAAACATGCCAGATATCACAGAACTTCATCAGGAAATACGGTACATCTCTGAAGAGAAGAACCATTTTTATTATTAGCGTCATTGTATCATTATCACGCCCTCTAGTAAAATCAACAATTTCTTAGTATCTTCTGCTACCCAGTCAGTGCTCACATCCCTGGCTGGTTTGACCATGGCCGTTTGCCTGTTGGTATGCGTGAGTCAGGTTTCCATGAGGGGCCGCACACTGTGTTCAGTATATCTGCTTCTTAAATCTCTATTAATCTGTAACAGTCTCCCGTCCTTCACTCTCTTTTTCATGCTATTTATATGTTGAAGAAACCACCCAATTTGTCTGGTAGGGTTATTCAGAAGTCTAGATTTGGCCGAGCGCTCTTTTGCAATGTCATTTTCATGGCCTCCCATTGCCTGTATTTCCCCCAAAGCTTTGGGGAAAGTAGTCAACTGCCTTTGGTTCCTCTTTCGGAAGGATTTGCCTGTGGCTGCAGATACTATATCCTATCCGGAGGCACCAGTCTGGTTGTTTTCCCTGAGTGATGTTCCAAAAGATTTGTGCAGAGAGATGTTCTTTTTTTTTTTTTTAATTTTTAATGTTTATTTATTTTTGAGAGAGACAGAGAGTGAGCAGGCGAGGGGCAGAGAGAGAGGGAGACATAGAATCCAAAGCAGGCTCCAGGCTCCGAGCTGTCAGCACAGAGCCTGATGTGGGGCTCGAACTCACAGACTGTGAGATCATGACCTGAGACGAAGTCAGACGCCCAACTGACTGAGCCACCCAGGCACCCCCGAGAGATGTTCTTTTGATGCCAAATGTAGAGCTCAGGTTTCTGCTCAACTTTTGGCAGCACTAATCCGTAAGTGGTATTATTATTGTGTCGCTTTTCATTTGGTGTGTGTGTAAGTGTCTGGGGTCACTTTAGGTATATGTATTATTATTCTTTATTGGGCAGGAAAGGTAAATAACAGGATGACCTGAGACCATGGGAACCTACCTATCCACATCTCCCGGAAGTGTCAAATTAACTGCTCTGGTGACCTCTTGGCTAGAGAGGATTTCTTTATGTAAATTTCTCAGCCAAAACTGAGGGGGCCATTATGTTTGGAAATTCTTGGAAGAAGAAGAGCCCCTGGGGAACCCCAAATCCCCAGGCTCCTTCAAAATACTTCCTTTAAAGTCTCATGCTAGGCAAGTGCCTCTTTTCCATGGGTTCCGGTGATATATGTAATCGATATAGAAAATAATCTATAAGTAAATGCAGTTTATAGGTCCAATGCTAGTTAATCCAAGTCCCCTGAGGATTTTTTATGGAGCTTGGAAACACTATTCAAAGAACTAAATGGTAGGAGCACCTGGGTGGCTCAGTTGACTAAGCGTCTGACTTTGGCTCAGGTCATGTTCTCAAGGTTCGTGGGTTCGAGCCCTGCGTCGTGCTCTTTGCTGACAGCTCAGAGCCTGGAGCTGCTTCAGATTCTGTGTCTCCCCCTCTCTCTGCCCCTCCTTCACTCGCACTGATAATGCAGAGCCTGCTTGGGATTCTCTCTTCTTCTCTCTCTTTCCCACCTGCCACTCATACTCTCTCTCAAAATTAAGAAATACACTTAAAAAATTTAAAAAACAATTATATGGCAGAGAAAATATGCCAAAATAGCTAGGCAGAGAGGGCCGGCTGTGGACGCGAAGGAGCCGGTGCACATCCCTTCTGTAGCGGAGAGCCGCAGCTGGGAGGTGGCTGGCCAGGCAGCTCTATGCTCATCACACCCTTTGTGTTGAGGGGGGACCCTGGGACTCGGTCTCACAATGGAATGGGGGCCAGAGACGGGTGTCACTTCTTAGCCTTGGCTTTAAGGAAGCCCTTGCCCTCTCTTTCCTCTCTTCTCCCCAGTTTGTGGCCAGAGGGAGGTGACAGCTAAGTTCCAAGTGACTGTGGAGCCACAAGATGGAAGGAGTCTGGGTGGCGATTCACTGTTTGGAGGAAAACCACCTGCCAGCCAGCGTGCTTGCCGTGGACGGTTTGATGAGTGAGAAATCAACCTCTCTGTGTTACGACACTGAATCTGGAGGTATATTTATTATAGCAATCCAGCGTCTCTGTAATAGACTAAAATATTGGGGGACGGTCCTCTTGATGCAGCCCACAGTCCAGGTCATTTATATCATAACCTGGTTTAAGGAAACATGCATCTCAGTTGCTACTGCCCGCTTGCCTCCTGTGAAGTTTTTAATATGCATATTTTCATCAATATGATTACTCCAAACCTGGATATTACTAAATTATTATTATTATTATTATTTTGCCTATATTGCTAAATGTGTTTTTTTTTTTTTAATTTGGGGGGGTTCCAAGGAAGAGAAAGAGAGAATCTTAAGCAGGCTCCACACTCAGCATGGAGCCCAAGGCAGGGCTCGATCCCACAACCCTGGGGTCATGACCTGAGCCAAAATCAAGAGTCAGACGCTCAACTGACTGAGCCACCCAGGCGCCCCTTGCTAAATGTATTTATTCAAAAAAGAAAAAGTTACCCTGATGACTTCTGAGTTTAAGAAGGATTATATGTATCTTTAAAGACTTTTAGTTCTTCCTTATATTCAAATGCTCTCACCATTTTGGTGGGAGGCTGTACTGTTATTTCTAAAATATAGCAGTTCTTTAGTTATCTGAATATTAATCATCTCTCTGTTATATATATTACAAAAATTTTTAAGGATTTTATTTTTAAGTAATCTCTACACCCAATGTGGGGCTTGAACCCAGATCGAGAGTTACGTACCACACTGACTAAACCAGCCAGGAGCCCGTAAATATATTCCAGATACCGGTAATTCCTAATCTATCATCAGTATTTTTAATATGATCTATTGATTCCCTTAGTGTTTTAAACTTCCAGATGTATAAGAATTATCAGTGATGACTTTTAGGTTTTACTTTGTAGGAATTTTCTTCCTCACATCTAATGCATGTTATCTTACATAATCTTAAATATACTTTGCAGTCACATTATGCTTAGCTTTTTATTTCATCAAGGTTTTATCTTATTTTCTAAAGTTATAAAGTCTGGGACATTGTTAAGGGTTTACATACTTGTTATGTCGTTGTTACTATTACTATCGTGTTCTCAACCAGTGATGAATAATTTGAAAAACTCAGTATTTCTGGTAACTAGTATTTTTATTTTACCTTCGTTTTTAAATTTTTTTAAATTTTTTAGTAATTTCTACACACAACATGGATCTTGTACTCATAACCCTAAGATCAAGAGTTGCATTTTCTTCTGACTGAGCTAATCAGGCGTCTCCAGGAAGGATTACTGTTAAAAATATCTCTTATTTTATGGGAAAAAACCCAAAAACCATTAATTTAAATTTGACTAATAATAAGACTGATTCTGGTATAAGCTTGTTCAATATATTTTTTTCTTCTCTTAGGGAACCTCTGGGTGAGTCCTTTGCCCACGTACTAATGACCAACAAATAAAAAGATACATTTTATTTTTGAAGAGTTTGTAAGAAGATTGTTTACAGGATCACAGATTTCTGGGGGCCCTCCCCATACCAATGGTTCTTACTACAGAATAATTCGACAGTATATTCCCTATCAGAAAGAGCATTCTAATATGAAATAATCTTGAAAATGAAAATGTTGAAGAAAATTCTAATACAATTTATAGATAAAAAAGAACCTAAAATCTCAGTCATATTCATTGAGCCAGGGGCTTATGCAAAAACTCCTTTTCCGAAAAGATTACACAAAATATAAAGAAAACACAAATAATGTAGAAGATAAACTGTGAAAGGAATTGATGCAATAAAAGTCTCAAAATCATGAAATGCCAAAGGCTGAAGTTTATTACACGAGTTCATGATTGATTTCGTCTCTGTGAGGTACCAAATACTCCAAAATTTCATTTCAAGGCTCAAGTACTTGCCCAGCCACCTGGGACAGAGAGTTTATAAGAAAGTTTGCAGAAAATAAAGAGTTCAAAGTTCTTAAAACTCACCATCTTTCTCCACCTCTGATGTTCATAGCCTTCTTTGGCCTCTGCTATTTTGCAGGGATGAGGGGACAGGGGGAGGGGTGGTTTTGTTCCCTGCCCCTCAAGGAGCCACAGACCCATGCTGGGGACAGGAGGAGCATCAGGTAACCGCCCCACAGTGTGGCTGCTCAGTCCCGGAGCCACCACCGTATTCCACTTGGCAAGACCAGGGGCTTCGTCTTCTCGGCTGGAGGCTTCTAGGAATCCAGCCTGTTACATCTCAAGTGGGGGTTCCTTTTCTGGGGAAGGAAGGACCGGGCGGCGGAAGGGCGAGAGCACTGCTTCAACACTGCAGGTTAAATGATCACAAATAGGCACTGAATCCCTCAGCCTTGCCCTGCTTTACGGGTGGCTTCCCAGGAAAACAAGGTGTGCCCACCTACAAATCCAGGAGGTGTGCGTAAGTTTCAAGGTCAGTGATGAGGAAAATAAGCCACAGAGCAAGCCAGTGGGGTGCACATGTGCTTGAGAAGCAGTTTCTATGAGCATTTCATTCATCGTGAAAAGGCCGAGCGAGCGATGCTGAGGCCATCCCCTGGGCTTCTGGATTCCGAGGTGACCAGCTGCAAGATGGACGTGATGACTCATCCAGGAAGACCCCCGAGTCTTCGTTTTTGCACAAGATCAAGGAGGATGCAGCAAATAAAGAGCGAGCCCCAGAGATGCCCCGGAGCCATCACGGTCTTCACAGACAGGGTGCTTCGAAGCCCAGATGATCCTGGCAGACTGGAAGTGTGATTCGGAGACGTAGAAAGCTCTACGGAAGAGTGGTGGTGGTTAACCTGATAATGAGTATTTTATGTGTCACTTCCCCTTTGCGTAAATTTGCCCTCGGAGCAGTCCATTTAGATTTTTTTGTCATTTTCTACTTTTGATTTCCTTCTCTTTAACATTACTTTTACTTACTTATTTTAAAAAAATTTTTTTAATGTTTATTTATTTATTTATTTTTGAGAGACAGAGCACAGAGAGAGACAGAGACAGAGAGAAAGAGAGAGAGTTAGAATCCAAAGCAGGCTCCAGGCTCTGAGCTGTCAGCACAGAGCCCGACCCAGGGCTCAAACCTAGGAACCATGAGATCATGACTTGAGCTGAAGTTGGACGCTTAACCAAATGAGTGCCACCCTGGCGCCCCTTATTTACTTATTTACTTATTAAAAAAAAATTTTTTTAAGTCACTTCTACACCCAGCTCATAACCCTGAGATTAAGAATCATGTGCTCTACTGACTGAGTCAGCCAAGCACCCCAGTATTACTTTCACTGTTGATACAGTCTTTCTTTTTTGATATTCATAGCTTGTCAGTTAGCACTAAGATATATGGACGTTTTCAGGGCATATTATGAGTTTTTCAGGACCACAAGGGAGCATTTGAATAATTATCCAGACTGAAGAGTTAAGTCTTCTCCAAACATGGGAATGCCTTTTATTCTTTTCCTTTCATTTTAAAAAAAGTTTATTCATTTATTTTTGAGGTGGGAAGGGGCAGAGAGAGAGGGAGAAAGAGAATCCGAAGCAGGCTCTATGCTTTCAGTGCAGAGCCCAATGTGAGTCTCGAACCTATGAACCCTGAGATCATGATCTGAGCTGAAGTCAGACACGTAACTAACTGAGCCACCCAGGCACCCCCTTTTCCCCCTTTTTCTTAAGGAATAAAACAAACAAGAGTTTCTTTTTAGATACAATTGGAACTTGAGTTAAGAGACTGGCTCAGCTAATGCGTATAATAGAAATCTCTAATCAACAGAGAATTAATTACCATCTAAGGGCTTTAATTTTTTACCTCATTTTTATTATTTTAAGATTTAAAAATAATGTATTTACCAAAAGATAGAATAACACAGTCATGGAACACAAATACATTGACACCTTTTGGGGCTACAATTAGCAATCTGAATCAAAAGTCTTAAAAATGTATTTAGTTTTGGGTTCCACAACTTCCAAGAATGTATCCAAAGGATATAGCATCAGCGGTGTGGTTGTTTGCCCAGGAAATGGCAGTGTCCCTCTGGTACCCACACCCCAAATCCTCTCTGGAAAAGTCACTCTTTCATTGCCATCCTTGTGTTCAGGCAGAGCTGGGCCAGCCAAGCTCAAGGACAGAGTTCAGTGTTTCAAGTCTCAGCCAGTCAGCATGCCCCATCCTCCTGGCCGCCTGCACTGGACGGCGGGCATGTGCTCGGTCTGGGGCTTTATCAGTCACGCTCAGAATTTGTGCACGGGACAAAACAGACTCTGCAGAGAGTAGATGTAAGTAAGCCTAGACTCTTTTCATGCCATCTTGTGGAGAAGGCCCCTCTTTGAACATCAAGCCAACACAGAAAACATGAAGACTGAACACGTAGACTTATCATGGACATGGAGTCACCCTCCCATCTCAAATGGGGACATCGGCTCCATGAGGACAAGAATTGCTCCTCTCTGTACCACCTGTGATCCACAGTAGTGCTCGGCACATGATAGATGAAAAGGCTGGGTCAGAGAAGTTCTCAGTGGGGATACTTGAGGACCTGGGCACAAGGTATTTACTTCAAGAATTGCCCTGGGTTTAAAATTTTGAGTGGATTTTTCCTTTCTTAAGACAGCGTAAGCTAGGCTTACCCAATTACGCATTACGGATACACAGGAGATGAGCAAAGATTCTGTTGTATGAAGCTCTCATAGAATTTCTTCTGACACCTGTGTATTTCAGCCTTCATTAGCTGGTGAGGACAAATACGGCCCCAACTATGGAGATAAGCTCTGAAACACCACACACTTAAAAAAGGCCAGTCTTTTCTGGAGTGGCCCGCCTCGCTTATTTCCCAGACTCCCTAATAAGGAATATAAAAGGACTTGAAATTTCTCTCAGGTTCTGTGGGTTTGTGGGTCCCAGAGCCATCATGTCTCTGTGGAGAGTGGATCGGTAGCCCCCATTTGCCAAATTGCATGACCTTAGACTTCCCTGTTTCTTCTACCTCTTCATGAACCACTAACGTGAGTGTGCGTGTTCCCAGGTCAATGTGGTGACCTACAGGAGTCTCAGCATGGATTCAGGCAAATACTCATCATATTTATTTATTTATTAAATTATTTTTAATGTTTTTATTTATTTCTGAGAGAGAGAGAGAGAGGCATTGTGAGCAGAGGAGGGTCAGAGAGAGAGGTAGACACAGAATCTGAAGCAGGCTCTAGCCTCTGAGCTGTCAGCACAGAGCCTGATGCGGGGCTCGAACCCACGAACTGTGAGATCATGACCTGAGCCGAAGTCGGACACTTAACCGACTGAGCCACCCAGGCGCCCCCTCATCATATTTAAATAATTGAAAATTAGAATCAGGATAACATCCAATCATGAGTGGAAAATACTTGATGAGCTTAATAAGACCTGTATCTCCAACAAGGTATTATGCAGTGAGCAAAAATTATTTGAATTCACTAATTTGACAACTATTTCTTGAGCAAGAAATATGTGTCCTCACCTCGGTCAGGCCCCGGAAGACAATGATGGGGAAGGTGCACGTCCTAATCATCCTGCAGCACGCAAGATGCACATGAATCAGGAAAACGAAAAGATGAAATGATCACTGAGATCACTGATAGCCCCTCCCCTCCGGATAGGACTGTAACAAAAGATCAGGGATCACGTGATCGGGAATAAGGAAGAAGAGCCTAATCTTCACACAGTGCTCAGGGAGGGCCCTTGTCTCAAAGACACCTATTGTGTTTGGTCTGAGACCTAAAGAATGAGCAAATCTTGACAAGAATAGAGGAGTGAAAAAGGGTTGCAGCCTGTAGTGCTGTGATTTATGATAAGAAATGCATCTTTGGTCTTCATTCTGTTTCTGGCAAAGAGCTTCTAAAATCCTTGGAATTTCCTAAGTGACAACCAATAGAAAGGTGTCTTTTGTTATGTTAATGGTGGATTAGGGACAATGACTAAGGATGGGGGCTGTCTGGTCCTGGTTGCCTTGACTAGAAGCGCCCCCCTCTGACCTCTGGGGAGGAGAGAGGGTCTAGATGTTCAACTTATCTCCAATGGTCAATGATTTAGTCAACTGTAGGTGTGTAATGAAGGCTCCTGAAAAAAATAAATAAATAAAAAGAAGGGGTAGGGAGAGCTTCCAGATTTGTGGATACATGAGATAAAGGAATGCCATGGGGGCGCCTTGGTGGCTCAGTTGGTTGAGCATCCGACTTCGGCTCAGGGGTTCTAGCCCTGTGTCAGGCTCTGTGCTGACAGCTCAGAGCCTGGAGCCTGCTTGGGATTCTGTGTCTCCCTCTCTCTCTGCCCCTGCCCACCTCACACACTCTCTCTCTCTCTCAAAAATTAAAAATAAATGTTAAAAAAGTGCTATGAATGTTTATTGCTGTAGAAACATGTCCTGAATGCTGTCTATAGATTCAGTTCACTTACCTTCACCAGAACCCCATGAAGGAGTCCCTATGACTGTGCCCATTTACAGATGGGGACACGGAGGCACTGAGGGATTAAGAAACATGCCCAGTCGACCAATTCCACCTCTAAGAATATGCCTGATAGAAGCAAAACCATGCTCACACCAAGATTTATAGACGTTTGCTCATAGTTGCATTGTCCATAACCGCCCAAAGTGGAAACAATTGAAAAGTCTGTCAGCTGATGAATGGATAAATAAAACGCGAAAAACCGAACCCTGGAATATTACTTCGCCATAAAATCAGTGAAGTTCTGATGTCTGCTGCAACATGGATGAACCTTGGAAACATCATGCGGAGTGATAGAAGCCAGACACAAACAGATTCATGTTGTATAATTCTAGTTATAAGGCAGTTCCAGAATAACTAAATCCATAGAGATAGAAGGTGAGTTAGTCATTGTGGGGGCTGGGGAGGGGAGGGGCTTGGGTTTCCAAGGGGAGTGATGAAAATAATCTGCGGTCGGTGGTGATTTTTAACTCAATAAAGCTGTACTAGGAAAGGAAAGAAATGTGCCCCAAATCACAGGCAGAAGTGATAGTCTTTGGGTCTGGAGCAGGTGATGGGATTGCAAAGTGTGTGCTCCCGGCTACCATGCCATCCACCATCATTCCTTAGGGTCCTTGAAGGGACGCACGGGTTTTACTCTATGGGGAGAAAATAGTCACCTGCGTTGCAGATTAAAGTCATGGTAACCCATGGATGTTTTCAAAATTAACTGAAGCCAGTGCAGTTGATTGGAGACTCATGGAGGATAATGTTTGTGCTACCATCACTTAACATGAGCACAGGGAGCTGATTTTGTAGTTTCTCACATGAACGGGTGCGCTAAACTCTAATTAGAAAGCACCTTATAGGGATGGATTAAAAAAATGCGTGTATTTCAGAACACATATATGTGCAGGAAGTCCTATGCCCACATGTATTGCATGCTTAATGACTGATGGTTCTAGAGACCCATCCCACGTGTTTGGGACACAGTATTCAAATACCTCTGATGAAGCAGTGTCGTCATATCTGCGCTAATAAAGGCGACTGGGTCAGAGGAACCTGAAAGTGTTTTCTGGACCTTTTGTCAACATGTCTGATTTGGGGCAGATGATCGCTCCTTACCTTTAGTTTCATCATCAGTGAAACTGGAATATTCGAATATTCAAAACTTAATGGTGTAACGTGATCATTTACTGTCTGTCTGGGGTCTGTGTAGGTGGCCCGGGCTCAGGTACCCACACGCTTATGCATGTCTCATGTGCTGCTGTCTGATGGTGGCCAAGGCTGCTGTGGTCTGAGCCAGCGACAGCGCTGGATGTCCACTGTGGCTCACAGACATGGCAGCAGACAGGGACCCACGCACCTACACATGTCTCATTGCCTCCTTCTGAAGGTATATGCTGTTTGAGTTGGTGCCTCGGTTTCCTCACTGGCAAAACGAGCCGTCAAAGTATTCAATACGATGACCCATGCGCTGTTCACTGAGCCAGCCGTGCCTCGTCGACATGGCGGGCACTTGATAAAGTGAGCTGCCATTATTTTGAGGAAGGCGACAAGGAGATAATATACATAAAGTGCCTCTTGCTGGGTCTTGCACTTGGAGGCCGTGTAACAAACTGTAGTCATAGAATAGAGGCCGCTGTGCTGTCGTACACGGCCACACGCAGCGGTGTGAACATCCACTGTCAGACCCATCTCCCTGCTCCTTTGTTTTCATAAAGAAAGGTTAATAGAGAAGGCTTACCCAGCCACAAGGCCACTATGGGCTGGGATTGTACCGACGAGAAGTAATTCTATTAGTGTTCCAAAATCCACCTATTGAAGACAGAATAAAACGGAAGGCAGATTTATTTTCGTGTACTTCTCCCCGTCCTTGAGATATGTCTTTTGAAAGCTGCAGATGTTCTCTCTTCTTGAAACATTTAAATGTGTCCCCTTTATATCAGTAATAGTTGAATTAATGGAGGTGCTCGGGGCAGGCAGGGGACAGGCTGAATGGCACGAGCCCTGGCCTCCTCCAACGGGTGCCACTCTGTAGAAACCTAGTGTCATTTGTTGAATGTCAGGTAGATTAATATGTCAGACCCGGGAACCCTTGCCTGGTGGCATTGTAGCATTTAGATAATTGAATGCTGTAATAGCTCAGCATCTTGCTTAAAGTTAAAAAATCGGGATTTACAACATTCTATGCCACAGGACTCTATTTCAACAGTTTTAAAATCCTCACAATAAGACAAGGTGTTGTCCAGGCCTTGTACACAGAATTCTTGAAGCAGGTCAGCCCCTGGCAACAGAGGTATTTAGCTAGATTAATATGCACATTACGGAGCAAAGGCGAGTAGTTATTTAATGGAGCATGAAATGACTTCTATCTGGAAAGCTCACCGTGGATGTGAAGCCCAACCTGCCAGGTCTTGTGGGTGCTCAGTCCTGCCTCCTGACCGGAGAGGAGTCTCGGGAAGCACCCCCTCCCCCGCCCACCATGACACATCACTCGTTCTTTGTAATGTGATTACAGATGTAATGAAACAAAATTATTTACACAATTCCCTTTTTTGTTTGAAAGGCACATTCCTAAATATAATATTAGCTGGAGAGGTAAAGTCAGTGATCAGGAGCAGCCAGGGAACATTCGGTACTGAACAGAAGGGTGGGATCCCCACTAAAGAGAACACCTAACCCTCACCTCCAGTCACCTGTCTCCATGCAAGAATATGGATCCAAAGTTGATTAATCTTCCTTATTTATTTTATTTTATTATTTTATTTTATTTTATTTTAAAGTAAGCTCTAAGATAGAGAGATAGGTAGATAGATAGATAGATAGATAGATAGATAGATAGATAGATAGATAAAGTGAGCTGTATCCCCAACCTGGGGCTTGAAGTGACGACCCTGAGATCAAGAGTAGCATGCGTGAGCCAGCCAGGCACCCCTTTCCCGTATTTTAAAAGGAAGGAAGAGATGTTCTTTTTACATGCAATCTTATCCTTGAATGTTGACGATTCATTTAATTAAAGAGTATACACTGTGCCAGGCAAAGACATGTGACCCTGGATTGCTATGTCACAGAAGGCAAATGTCTGGTTCACTATTTGTCTCCAAGGTTGACCCTCGGTCAAAAGGGAAAAGATTCCTTTTTGTTCTTACTCCATCTCCAAACACTGGCCTGCTGTCCCACACATCAAAGGGACTCAATCTGTATTTATTAAATGAATACATTTGACAAATCGAAAACCACCACGTAAAGAGTTGGCATGTTCGCACAAGGAATGCTATTCATTCCGGCCAAAACATATGAGCAGTGCCATTAATTTCTAGCCATGGATTGTTTATAGTAACTAAGTTCCTGTGAATTTGTTCTCGATTTCTTGTTGCCCAGGAAAATGGGACAAGTATGTATCGTTTCTCATTACGGGAAGGAGAACTCAGCTCTCGGATGCCATGCAAGTGGAGAGAACACCAAGACAGAGTTCATTGTCAATCTTTGCAATTTCAGGGTTAGAGAGAAGGGCCACTGGCTTGTTTTGGTTTCCATTAACTAAGACATTTACTAAGAAGCTTTCTAAAAAAGAAAAGCTTTAACTTATGCCCCCAGGCTGAGTGCAGCATGAATTAAAATCTGCGCAAAAACAATGTTGAACTAACAAGAATATCATTAATATTATCAGTCCTCTAACCCCCTGTAAATGTCAGCGCCTGAGCCCCATTAGACATCGCTCATCCTTTGGAAAATGAGATCACGGGAAGTAGAAGAAACAGGCGGCCAAGCCCAGGAACCCGGTGTATGAGCCCATCAGTGACGCGCTCTCTGAGGTTCTGCCAAAGCCGCTGAGTGACCTGCTGTGCTCCCTGCTCATCTCTA
>NW_027533280.1:738574-832488 GCF_008692635.1 Crocuta crocuta | reverse complement strand
GCCACCGGTCCTTCTGTGCGACGGTCCCCGTGTCTGTGTCTTCCACGCCAGCAGACAGGGTGCTCCAGCGGGGTCCCGCCGACCTTCCGTAACACCTGCCGCACACCAGTGGTTTGTCTACACGTGACCTCATGCGGTGGCATCAACCCACTGCTGTGACCTCNAAAGTCGGACGCTTAACCGACTAAGCCACCCAGGCGCCCCGAATCTGGGTCTGATCCTTGAGGTATGTCCGTGGAGGCCCGAGCTGGTGCCGGCCGCCTGGACAGATGCGGCCACAGAAATGTCTTCTCCACAGAAATGTCCCCGCCCCCCTTCCAGGAGACCCAGGTCTTGGCTTCTGGCTGCATGTTGCTGGCTGTGTGGCCTCGGACTGGTCCCCTGAGCGTCCATTTCCCCACCAAATAGCGGGGACCAGCACACCCACCTTGCGTCGTGACTGGGAGTTTAAGAAGGACTGGGCAGGATGACCACACCTCATTGCTCAAGAACCGTTTATTGATTGCCCACAGAACTAGATAGAGGGAAAGTGGACTTTGTTTCTTTCCTAACTCCACCCACCTGAAGAACGCCTGCAGGATTTTGGGGTCAGTGCTCCATCAGTTGCTGGGGAGATGACTCCGTAAGAAAAGGCTCAGCCGCTTGATGGCCTTGCGCATCACTGGGAAGGGCCGGTGCCAGGGGCTCCTGCATAGGCTGGTCCCATGCTCCTTGGGTCGGTGGGGGCGGGCGAGGGGGGAACACACCTCCCGGAGACGGTTCCTGGAGGTGGGCGTGGCCAACAGACAGGGCTCCGCCCCTCAAGCACCTTTGGGGCAGAGGCCAGAAAGGAAGAGGAGGGGCACCACATCTTTGTGGCTTTTTTTTTTTTCCTAACAATGACTCCTTGGGGGCAGGTGTGGCCGCGGGGAGCCCCCCATCTTTGCTGATGCTGGGCCTCCATCTCCTGGGTTCCTGGGGGCAGCACTTGCAGGGAAGCAGGTGAGTTCTTCCCAGGTGCAGTTTTTGCCGAGTGCCGGGCAGGGCCGGGGACCCGGCTCTTCCCCAACCCCCGTCCCGTTGGCAGCAGCGGGTGGGAAGGGGGAGCCTCACCCAGCCCTGCTTTTGCTCTGTCGGTGCTGGGAGGGGCGCAGGGGTGCTGGGCCCGGCTCTGTGGGTGCAGGGCACGGTCCCCAGGAGCTCGTTAGACGCAGGAAGTGTGGCTAGGGAGGGGTGTGGCTCCTCCCTTCGTCCTCAGGAGCCTCCGATTAGATTAGATTCCTAAACTTTAGGGGGTCTGTCGATTTTACTGCTTTGTTGGTGGAGCTCATTCGTGTACAAGTGATTGTCTGATTGTCGGGGCGGCCTCAAAGGACCATTCCCTACATTGTTGTGCGGCATGGGTTCCTCTCCCGTGTGAGAGCCGAGGAGAAAGGGAGACACTGACCTTGGCTCCTTGTCTGTCTCTTTTTCTACCTTCTGAAATCCAGCGGCGAAAACCAGGTGCCTATCAGGACCCGACCTCCCTCTCTCCAACGCCTGCCTTCCGGAAAATGGATAGGAAAGCCAATGACTGATGGTGTGTCTCCCTCGCTCTTGAGGAAATGTTCAACTTCAACTCAGAAATGTTGATGTCTGCTTAGCAAAAGGGCCCCAGGCCACTTAGACATATTTGACAAAAGGCTGATCTCGGAGCAATCACATCGGTAAGAAGTAGCGAAGGCGATGGCCCTTTAGAAGGCGTCCCTGTGGGAACTGAAAGAGCTAGAAGGAAATGACCGCTGCCTCTGGACATGTGCTCCAGAAGCAGGGCCGTGAAAGGACCCGCATCTGCAGTCGGATTATCGGCCTCCGTGTCCTCCTCCACAACCTGCTCAATCTAGACGCAGTTTTTCTGTCTGTGAAAAGGATCTGGCATCCAAAGGTCAGGATCAATCGCAAGGAAGGACGTGAAGCATTTAGGCAAATTGCACCGGGGGTAGGCTATTGATCCATAACCTTGGCTTTTGCTGGTTTTTCTGGGTAGACATTTACATGTAGAGCCTCTCGACATTTGGTTTAAAACCAAATGTCATGGAGAAGATCATCCGTTTAACCCTTTAGATACCCCACTAACTTTTAGTATCTCAACCATTAAGGTTGAAGCCAGACTCCAAAGAAACCAACCCTAGGACTTGTTAGTGACTTCAGTTGTCTGGTGGGAGATGAGCATTAAATAAATGGCTTGGTTACTCGTAGGTTCATCAGCATTTGCTATATTAACACTCCCCTAAAAAGGCAGAACTGAGGTTCTACGCACCTCATGTTGAAAGTAGGCAATATTGTCCACGTCCAGGGACCAAAGCAGAGGAACAGCTAGTATTCTGGAAGTTTTTATCCTTTCTGAAAAGAGCTTGGACTCGTATTCATAATTAACACTTCCTGACACGGCCAAAATCGTGTTGCTGCATAGGTCATAGTCCAGAGGTCACAAAGAAAGGGTTAAGATACGTGTGGATCTGTTCATTCTACATCAATATCCATACCCAAAAGGCAATTCTCAGGAGAAGAGATAAAAATCATTAATAAGCACATGAAAAAAACATTTATCATCGACACAAGAATCAATGGAAACAAACGGATAATGAAAAGCTTTTACTTTTACTCATGGCAGATTAGGTAATTCTGGAATAATTCTAAGGTAACTAACCCTCCCCTTGACGACAACCAGAAAGAATGAACGCAAGTCACAGCTAATGGGTTTATTAGTAAAAATTCCCAGGTTTTACAGAGACTCAGATCCAAGTTTCTGAGACCTCTTTTCTGGGGGCCAGTTCCCAAGGAGGGATTGGCTGAAATCCTGGAGTCTGAGAGGCTCCTTTTAAGAGCTGGCATGGCCAGGGAGAAAAGGTCTGGGGTTTCGGGGGCGCCAGATAGGGGCTTCATGAACCCTTCACACTGCATGTGAGTCTTGTTAGGAGTAAATGTGAATGACTCCACCTCAGCCCAGCCCTGTTCAGTAATCTGTTTCCCCTACATAATGTCCACGAGAAACAGATCTAGACTTAGTAAGGAGAGATTTGATGCAAAATGATTATGGAAATAAGGGGTACGGGGACTCACTGAGAGGGAAAGTGGCCATTGTGATAGGAGAGTGCTCTACTTGGTATCAGCCGGCCTCTCCAAGTGCAGGCAGAAAAAGGGCTTTTCTTTTACAGGGACCAGTCCCCAGGGCAGGAAGAGCTGTGGGTTGGCAGCACGACTGATGGAGGGATATTTCTCCCGGAGGTCAGCTGATTGTCAGGAGAGGCCGTTAGGAGAGGTTGTTCCTTACTCTGGGGCTTGAGGGTGGGCCAAGCTGTAGGCGCCAGGGAGAAGAGAGAAGCCTGATGAAAGTTTGGTCAGGTCAGATTGGTGGGGATTTTGCTCAGACTGCTTGATAAAGAGAAATAGTTTTGCTAATTATCCACAAAGAATGGGAATTTTGGGCATCCAGGGGGCTCAGTCGGTCGAGCATCCGACATCAGCTCAGGTCATGATCTTGTGGTTCTTGAGTTTGAGCCCCGTGTCGGGCTCTGTGCTGACAGCGCAGAGCCTGGGACCTGCTTCAGATTCTGTGTCTCCCTCTCTCTTTGCCTTTCACTCGCTCACACTCTGTCTCTTTCTTTCTCTCCCCACCCCCAAAAAAATTTAAAAAAAGTTAAAAAAAAAAAAGGAATGGGAATTTGGGGGTCTCTGTCTGGCCTTGGCATAGGTAAACAAGGGTCAAGTGCAGTCTTATCCAAACCATATGGAGAAGGAGGTTCTCCCAGTGAACTGGAAGAGTAGGAGGTATTTCCTGATCGTCGCTGTTTGCGGGGCACACAGGGATCCTGCAGAAGGTAGCAGAGTCAGTACCCGGCAAGCAGGTCCATGTGCACGGGGGATGGCACGCCGCCATGACCAAAAAGAAAGTTTGGGAAATTATGCGACATGTCAGGAGTGATCATTTTGGGTGCTGGTGTAACAGATTCTTCTTCTTTCTTCTGGTGTATCTGCAGTTCTGTGTTTTCTACCATGTGCCTGCTTTAGGTTGTTAGGGTGTTAAATTAGAAAATGCATGTAATTGGAAACACAATTCTTAGCCCGTAGCAACTGTTCAAATGTTACTTATGGTTCTCATCATCAGGATTATGAAATTAGTGTGAGAAAAAATACTTTTAGAAGAACAAAACAGGAGGGGCGCCGGGGGGACTCAGTTGGTTGGGCATCTGACAATGGCTCAGGCCATGATCTCACGGTTTGTGAGTTTGATCCCCGTGTCGGGCTCTGTGCTGACAGCTCGGAGCCTGGAACCTGCTTCAAATTCTGTGTGTCTCTCTCTCTGCCCCTCCCCTGCTTGCACTCTGTCTGTCTGTCTCTCTCTAAAAAATAAATAAACATTCAAAATAAAATTCAAAAGAACAAAACAGAAAGATTGGTATCCTACAGAATCTTCTATTCCTACCAAAATTTCCTCATATGAACAAGCAAAGCCCAGCCCTTGGCTCTTACCCTCTCACGTGATAATTGTGGAGGCATTTGTAATAAAGGCCCCCTTAAGCCTCTGCAGCACTTCTGAGGAAAGGCGGTGGAGACAGAAAGTCTTCAATTGACTGTTGTCATTACTCAGTTCGATAAGGGTCTTTACACTGGCAGACCCAGGACTGTCTCTGCCAGAGCCGGGGAACCATTTCCCTCTTGGAGCCCCTGGGGGAAGACTTCACTGTCATGGCCCCACATGGATGGCTGGATGCCGGAGGCTCCACACCCTTGCTATTCTGCTCTGGCTTGTCGTTCTGGAAGCATTTCAAGGGCTGGTTTTAGGAGCATCCCTATCCTGAAATGCCTGTCTCCGGGTTTTTTGTTTGTTTGTTTGTTTGTTTGTTTTGATTTGTCCTAAAAATTAGAAACGACTGCTTGTTTTTTGTTTTGTTTTTTTACCCAGTTGTCACTGGGTAACTGAGTCTGATAACTTAGTCTGATAACCCTGTGCCGAAGCCCGGGATGTAGACTCTGTGGCGACACTTGACGGACGCTAGGAAGATGAAGAGGATTGTGCTCTTGGTCATTTCACTCCATTTGAGGGTGAGCTTGGTCACTTGGGACAGCGAGCACGTTCTTTCCTTGAGCTGAGCACATTCACAGCCGAACTTGGCTGGAGCTGGCGAGTCCCAGAGCAGTCACTCAAGCCAAATTAGAGAGGAAGGAAGGGAGCCACTGAGTAGAAGACCAGGATATGGGGTTGGGCTTTTGAGTCCATTCCATGATCCCAAGTTTATTCAAGTTAAATAGCGTCTGTGTGCCTTAGCTAACATTGTCTTACTTGTACAATGTGTCCTGAGATACCTGTAAGCCACGGCCAGCAGGGAGGCGGTAAGGGCCGTCAGTACCCCAGCCTTCTCCCTCCTGCATCGCTACACCCTCTAGAAGTGAAGTGAGCGGTCCAGAGAGGTCAGCCTCCTGAGCGCAGAGCAGGGAAGGGAAGGGTACAAAGTGGGTCTGGAGGGAGAGACAACTCGAAAGGGAAGAGAGAAAATATTGCCGATACAGTGACATCTTGGTTTGCTAAGCGTTGCTCAATGAATGATGGCAGCCCCTATAATCACTCCCATCTTCAATCTGTGACAACTTCCAATAACCCGTCCAGAATCCAAAACGATAACTATACCATATGAATGAACTGGAGAAGAATGGGAATACAGACCAGAATTTCTGCAGTACTTCATGATTTACAAATTGTCATGGATTAAATCACTGTTGAGCCTCCTAATGAGGCTGTTCCAGTTAGCTATTTAGAAACGTTTGTAAATGAACAAATTGAAGCAAGGAGAATTTACTTGGCTGGGGTTAAGACTCATGTAATTTTAAAATATTGAGGTAAAATTAGCATAACATAAACTAAACACTGAACGTGAATAATTCAGTCGCATTAAACACATTCGCGATAATGGGCAACATGACTTCTGTTGAGTTCCAAAACATTTTCGTCACCCCCCACCCTCAAAGGAAACCCCAAACCATTTGCGGTTTCCATTCTTCCCCAGCCCCTGGGACCCACCGATCTGCTTCCTGTCCCTGTGGATTTGCCTTTTCTGGTCATTTCATATAAATGGAATCACAGTGTGTGGCCTTTGGGGTCTGGCATCTTTCACTGAGTGTCTCTTCTCTAAGGGCCCCTAGTGTGGCAGGTGTCAGAGCCTCATGCCTTTTAATGGCTGAATCCAGTTCCACTGTGTGGCTGGAGCCCACTTTGTTTGTCCCTTCACCAGTGGAAGGGCATTTGGGTTGTTTCTACCTTTTGACTCTTGTGAATAGTGCGACCGTGACTCATATGCAATTTTGAGTTGTGTCCTCTTAAACCCTTCGCAGAGATGGGTGACCGCATAGCATTGGAGCGCAGGATCTAGAATTCACCCTCTCTTCTTTCCATAAAGCGGTATGCGTGGAGGGCCTGGGAGAGGCCCCATCCTGGTCCCTAAGGAGAAGCAGTGAAGGAAAGAAGCCTCGTCTCCTGGGTGGGGGTGGGGTGTCTAGTGAGGGGGATGGTGAGGAATCAGAGACGGGCCGCCAGGCCGTGGGAGGCGCACAGAAGGCCAGGAGGGGAGTTGGGAGTGACCATGCGTTAGCCCGGTGGCCCTCTCCTGCTCAGCCTCTCCTCCTAAAGAGAGTGCTCTGACCCGGGGTGTCAGCAGAGCCCATGGAAGTGACGCGGGACCATATCAGGGGAGGCGAGCTTGGGGCAAAATCAAGCCTAGATTTAAATCCCGGCTTCAAGGGATGGCTTCTTTAAGGCTCGGTGTCCTTGTTTGTCTAATGGGATGAAGTCATAGCTGTCTTGCACGGCGCCCCCCCTCGTGCTTCGAGAACGCTGTGAGGTGTCTGCGTTTTACCAGTTTTCTCTCTGAGACGCGCAGGGCCCTCTGCTGTGCCATTTAAATCTGGCAGATGCTTTGAGAGTGGAATCAGAGGGTGGCGTTTGCTTCTCTGTGCCTCCCTGCTCTTCAGGGCCGGGGCCCCTCCAGTTCTGGCTTTTTTTTTGGCTGCCGCGAACACAGTTTTTGCCTCTCCATCCACATGGGATTGCAAAAAGCCCTGCTGGATTCGTACAGTGTTTCATTCCAAAAGACTCCCGAAACACATGGCCTGCACGACCACAGCCAATCCGGCAGACGCCTCTGCACGCGGGGCTGCCTGAAGCCCAGGTGCTGTCTCCAGTGTCAGGTGACCTGAAGCAGCCCTGGCGTCCCGTGTCTGTCATCGTTGCTCTTAGACCCTTTGCCATGAACTTGGAACAGTTTTTGTTAAACTAGATGTCTTTTGCCTTTTCCTTTCACTTTTGACCTTCTTTGCCAGAGTTTGCCTTTAACTGAGAAGCCGGGAAGCCTCAGTAACAACAATCAGCCTCTCTGCTCAGAGGGACATGCGTCTAACAGGGGCAGGGACTTCACTGCCCGGCCCACAGGATGGGAATCAGGTGACCGGCAATGCTTGGGAATGTTCATCCCACGAAGCACTGGGGAGTGAGGGGCAAAAGAGGAATGCAGGAAAGAAGCTCACCCAGTTATTCCCCATTCTCTGCTGTTAGGTCATTCCCCGTAATCACGACGCTGCTGTGCACTCGTGAATATGATTTCTCGGCAAAGATCTGCCTTTCTCGGTGCTGCCAGTGTATCTGCTTATGCAATTGTCAGGGCAGCGACGGCCTTTGTGAATTAATCACCTCCCAGATGCCCAAGGTGATGTCCACCCATTTGGCTAAGGGTGTTGGGAGATGACTTGAAATTACTTGTAAAATACTTCATTTTTGGGGGCGCCTGGGTGGCTCGGTGGGGTAAGCAATTGACTCTTGGTTTTGGCTCAGGGCATGATCTCACGGTTCGTGAGTTCGAGCCCTGAATCAGACTCTGTACTGACGGTGTGGCGCCTGCTTGGGATTCTCTCTCTCCCTCTCTCTCTCTTTCTGTTCCTCATCTGCTCATGCTCTTTCTCTCCCCCCTCCAAATAAATAAGTGAACTTAAAAAAAGTAAAAAATAAAATATTTAATTTTTAATTTAGGAAATAGAAAAATCACCCTCCATGTTCCACTGTGGGAGGAGTTCTTTGCAATATTTTAAAAAATATTAATGTTTATTTATTTTTGAGAGAGAGAGAGAGAGGGAGGTAGGGAGAGAGAGAGAATGAGTGGAAGAGGGACAGAGAGAGGGGGAGACACAAAATCCGAAGCAAACTCCAGGCTCTGAGCTGTCAGCACAGAGCCTGATGTGGGGCTCGAACCCACGACCTGTGAAATCATGACCTGAGCCGAAGTTGGACGCGTAACCAACTGTGCCCCCCAGGCGTCCTTCTGTGTGTCTTAGTCTGCTCCAGCTGCTGTAACAAAATACCGCAGACGGAGTGGCTAGTTAAACAAGAGAAACATATTGCTCACAGTTCTGGAGGCCGAGTCCAGGATTAAAGCACCAGCGTGGGCACATTCTCCTGCGGGTCTGCTTCTTGGTTCATGCAGGTATGTTCTCACTGTGTCCTCACCTGGTGGAAAGGGCCAGGGAGCCTCTGAAACCCCTTTCATAAGAACATTAATTTAATTCATGACTTGAGAGCCTCCCAAAGTCTCCCACCTCCTCAGACCACCACCTACTGAAGTTAGGATTCCAACATATGGATTTTGGGGGTGGGGGAAGCGCAAAAATTAGTAAATTGCCAACTCTGGGTATTTTTTTTTTTTTTTACAAGATTGCGTTTTTTTTTTACAAGATTGTATTTTTTTACAAGATTGCATTTTTCATCTGTCCTGGTAGATAGTAATCTTTTTTGAAAAAGTTGGATAATAAGTACGGTTTCCAGTGTGTGCTTGAAGTTTTGCTGGTCAAGAATTACTTGACTGAGGACCCGTTGAGGCCAAGGCCCTTTAATAATCACACAGCCAATGCTATTTTCTGCTGAAGGGTTGATGGGGGGGGGTGGTCAACTCGAATGTTCTCCAAACCTTCTCACTGTGCCCTGCCTCTCGCAATATGCTCTTTCTCGTGACGGTTGTTGCCATCACCAAGGGAATGGAAGACAGACAGCATCCAGAGGGCCCTGAACAAAGTGGGTAGTTAAGGGACGAGAGTTTTGCTTTTGTTTTTGTTTACTCTAGGTTTTCAGATATAAAACGCATGTAGTCTGTGCCTTCATGGGTTTAAAGGGATAAAGAAACCTTCTTTTTGGAGATTCGACACCGAACCCTTGGTCATCATAGAGATCAGAGTACATTTGAATACAACATCAACGTGAACGCTGGAAAAGCACCAGAAGGACTCCTGGCCCTGGGGGAGTGATATGGTCTGGGAGGAAAAGAGTTTTGAGCCGGCCATATTGAATTATATGGCCACTCAAGCTCCCACCAGAAACCCCAGGCCCCGGGAACAATATGGTGACCTTCACAGGTACCCAGGAGCCAAAGGGGAGGGCCTCATTTGCATGTGCTTTAAATTTGCATAATATCTTAGAAAAAATAAATAAATGGAGACAACCACAAATGTTTGCCTGGATTTATGCCTCCTTTCTTGGCAAACCTTCACAGAAATGGCCTGTTTTATGGTTTAGAGCTTTTGAGCTATAAAAGTTGGCTTCCAGGCAACTGGGAAGGGCTTGGAGACCCGGCAACCTGCAATAGTGTATATGTATGAATACTGTCTGAGTCTGAGATAAAGTGACTTTGTCTCATTAATCCCTTATCCAAATCACCACTGAGTTTTGGCACCACACGCTCTCTGCATTCCAAAATGTCTCCAGGTCAGAACAGTAAAATCTGTTTCCATTGGATTCAAGAAGAATGTGACGGAATCAGGAATGTAGTTTGTCTGCACAGCCACCTGTAGAATGTCTAGTGTCCTCTCCGGAGAGGAACCCACGTCCTCCATCCCAGAGGGACAGGATGTCGGGTGGAGAGAGAAGTGGCCGTGGCAGAAATGGGAGACACGTTGTGTGCTTTCCCTGCACACCTGGGCTCCCGCCACCCCTTGCTTGCTTAGGCAAATTGAAGACATCCTTTATCTGCTCAGAAAAGTTCAAGAGTACAGAAAGACTGAAATGTAGACTCAGTAAAGTTAGGCTCACCATGGTGCCTCTGGGTCTTAGTGTCCAAGGTCCTTTCCAATTTTAAAACCAGACACCAAGAAAGCCTTGGTTTCTACTTGGTCCCTCAGGGATGCACCTGCCTGGGACTCACCTGTCTCCAGACCTTACAGCTGCTCTGTTCAGAGATATCTGGGTTGGCAATCAGAATTTTTATTGTTGGAGATCAATTTAGGTTTTAACACTGTATAGGTCAATATTAAAAGAAGCAAAGAAGATTCAGAACAGATCTTTGAGAACTAATGCCTGCAGACATCACATGGGAACCTCCAGCGTTGACTGTGGTTTGGGATTTGAGCTGCTCTGAATTGTTTCAGATGACTGGTCTGTGCGCTGTTCCTTTGGCCTGGCGGTCCCAGCGGCTGAGCGCTTCCAGCAATCCTCCTGACGCAAGGCTATAGGAACCGGTTCTTGCTACTTAAGACACAGACTTCACGTCTGAGCCCAAAGCATGGAAGGAAGAGCTTGCATAATTGATCATAAGGCAGGGTGCACAAAGTCTCCCAGCAAATTAAGGGCATTATCGGTCCAGGACAGATGAATGTCTTTCCTTTCTCCACTAATGCCTCAGCTCTGTGAGGAATTTAAACAGCAGCTCTGAAAAACAAATGTAGGAGGGGAAGCTTTGGAGAAAATGGGTATAAACCTTTCTCCAGGGAAAGGCTAAAAGCCACAATCCAGTAATGATGTGTGGACGGGTTCTCATTAAGCTAATGTGAGTTATATATGCAAATGGAGTCTATGAATACACAACTTACCTGTGTATTGGGTTAAGAGATCAGAATCATTTTCATGTTTCATGTTATGTCTCATAATCCTAAATAGACTCATGAAGGCCATTCGGCAATATAACGAAAAGAAAATCAAGTTCTCCTTGAAGATACATTGATTTTCTACAGGCAGCAATGAAGCCAGGCTTTCTTCTCTTGCAGGTACTGCTAGGATCTGCCAGTTCCAAATGTTCCCATGTGCTGAGAAAAAGAAGAAAGGCATTCTATTTCATAATGGAGGGGCTGGACAAAGGGGCAGAGTCTTTTCAGTGGATGAAAATCGTGAATCAATGCTCATGAGAAGCATTTTCATCAAGGCAATAGACTTATATTGTATTTGAAGTAAGTGGCATGCTTTTTCTTTACCAGGTAATAAGTTTTGTATGTTCTCAGTTTTGTATGTATTTATGGGTGGTGGTAAAAAAAAAAATCAACTCTTCAACCATCAACTTTACAAGGACAGGCATTAGATCTGTTTATAGGTCAGCGCCTACCCAGAGCCCAGCACGGCTCCTGGCACATAGTAGCTCAAACTCGTTTTGCTGTTTTACACCAGAGGTTGACAATCTTTTTCTGCCAAGGAGCAGCTAGTAACTGAGTCTTTGAGGGCCATTCATCCTCTGTTGCAAGTCTCATATTTGCCATTGTCATACGAAAGCAGCCACATACAATAGTAAATGAAAGACATGGCTGAGTTTCAATCAAACTTTATTTAAAAAAACAGTCAGCAGATCGGATTTTGGTTGTGAGTCAAGGTTTTCTGTGCCCTGTTTTATACCGCAAAGTTTAGGGTATTTGTTAACTAGTACAATAAGAAATGATTATAGCTAATAGACAACTGGAATGTTAGAGAACTATTATTTTTTAAACAACATACCTGCTATTAGGTTGGAAACTTCAAAAAGGCAGGTAGCATTTCTGTTTCATAAATCGATGTCTACTCTGTCCTAACGGAATGCCAGACACACATCGCTCTGATACGTGGATCATTCTTGCACATGTCCATGTAATTTGTATTCTAAATCTCAAGGCTGAAGAATTTCTAAGTAACATATACGAGTTATAGGATCCAGAGAAGACGAGACGAGTGAGTGGTGTAGGTTTATTAGAGAATGCTAACAAGAAAAGGGGTGAGCAGGGGAGCTCACATTCTAAAAAAGAGCAGTAGACCTGGTCCCCAAACACTTGTTTCCCACCTGTTTCCATGTCAGAATGAGGGCCTGATGCTGCCAGAAGCCATGTGTTGGATGCATTGGGCACGATGGTGAACCATCCCACTCACAAGTCAAACATTTTTGAACTCAGTCCCTAAGAACCAGCGTACACTCCGAATTATCAGGGAGAAGAAGGACAGCATGTGAGTGGGAGTTAAATCAAATAGAAAACTAGTTAGAATTCTATTTTCAAGTTATCTTTTTTTCTGAGAATTCAGTCTAACACTGAAATGAGGGCCAGATTGAAGCTTGAAAAGATACAATGAAGGATCAGATGTTCTCCATCCCCCTAAAAAAAATTTCTACCAGCACACGAGGCAATTTTTCTGTTATTGACCACATTTTGTTTAAAGATTCTCCTCCTGAGTTTTGTTGCCTCTGTCTTCCTTTAGATATGAAACCAGAAACCCCGCGTTTAATTATGGGCTCTGTCATTTACAAGCTATGCTGTATCGGGCATGTATCTTAGGTTCTTTCCCATAAACGAGGGTGATATCCATTTTTATATGTTGGAATAATTTCAAATAAAATAATATAATGCCAACTCAAATTGTCTTCAATGAAAAGGGACTTTCTCTTATTCAACAGCAGGAAGTCCAGTCTACAACATGCTACAGAATTGGCTGATTCAGAAGCTCCGTGATGTCATCAAGGATCCAGATTCTTTCCCTTTCTCACGGTCTGGATGCCATCCAGGGCGTGTCCTTCCTCCTCCAGTGGATAGCAGGACTGTTACGGCAGTATCTGTCATTGCATCCGGACATAACATCCTTTGGCATAAGAGAAACCACTTCGTTCAGATGGTTCTCTGTGGGATCAATCAGTATCTTATGAAGACCATCCCAGCAGAACTTCCTTCTCCTTGGCAAATGTCACGTCACATATTGATGGATGAACCAACCAGTGCCAACGGGAACCAACTGCCATGACGCCAGTTGGGCCTGTCCCAACAGCTGGAGTAGGGCGAGCTTCTCCAAGGCTCACTCCTCTGCAGTTGACGTCTACACAACACTGGGATTCCACTGGGAGCAAGACTGCGAGATGGCTGCTGGGCGAGTAACCAACAAAGTTGACCACACTTTGTTGCCCGTGCGAAGTACCCTGCACGTGTGTGCTAAGATCGTTTTCATAGGTTTGGAAGCCTGTAGACAAAAATCACATAATTAATTCTGTTGGACCACCCAGGCCATCAGATCAGCTCAGTCTACCTTCCTGGTTTTATTAAACCTGTTCTAGCTTAGCAGTTCTAATTAGAGCTTCAAAATAGGGTCATATAATGATAAAGCTGAAGAAGATCTTGGAAAATATTTTCTCCTGTGTCTGCTGCACAAAGACCCACAACTCCAGAGGAGAAAGCAGCTTAGGGGGTGCCTGGGTGGCTTAGTCGGTTAAGGGTCCGACTTTCGCTTAGGTCATGATCTCGTGGTTTGTGGGTTCGAGCCCCGCGTCAGGCTCTGTGTTGACAGCCCGCGCAGAGCCTGGAGCCTGTTTCAGAGTCTGTGACTCCCTCTCTCTCTGACCCTCCCCTGCTCACGCTCTCTCTCTCTCTCTCTCTCTCTCTCTCCTAGAAATAAATAAAAATAAAAATAAAAAAGAAAGCAGCTTAGGTGGGAGGACAGTACTTCTCCAAAAGATCTGAATTCATGCAAGCTATTGCACAATCACACTGAGAATTTCCCCCATGCATACGACTGGGCAGCATTGCAGGAATTTCCTTCCCTCCTTTGTTTATTACTTGTCTTTCTGATTGAGATTGAAGTGAGAAAATAAAGGCATCTGTGGTGGAAAAATATTTTGAAATGCCAACTGATACTTCCCTTTGGTAGTTCCTTTCATCTCTCGACACTCCTCACACTTGGGTATTCAGGCTCCGGTAATTTGTTGCTTCAGGGAAGGGATGTTACCATCAGGCAAAAGTCTGTACAGACTCAGAACTCTGGGCCCTGATTTCATTTGGAGTCAAGATAAAGTAGGAGGGGCAATATTTACTTTCCCTCCTGAGACAACTCCCCCTGCACCCCCCAAAAAAACCTCCCAACATAAAATATATGAAAAGATGATTTTTCCAGATAGGGAACACCTGGCAATGGAGAACAGTGATTTCTGTGACACAAGAAGTAGATGAGGTGAGCTTTATGGTTGCCCCAGACAATTGTCTGCAGGGTGATTCCCAACTGAGGTGCAGAGAGGGAGGACCCAGGTGGAGCCTGGAGGTCTTGAGGAAATGGAGTGGGGGTGGGGCAAGGTAGCTAGAATTTGCAGTACAGAATGTGGAGCATTTCCCAGAAAGAGAACTCTGGACCTAGAGAAGGTGGGCTGAGAGCACACACTGTACTGACGAGTGTGCGTGTGCAAGGAGGGAGCACATCCCAGCTCACTGTATGTACTACTCTGATATTGAAATCTTACAAGAACATACGCCTCGTGAAATATACTCAAAAATTTAACAAATCGAATTCACTGATATATACAAAGGAAAAATGTATGATGATAAAGTGGGGCTATCCCAGGAATGCAAGGTTGGTTTGACACTGGGACATCGATCATTGCAATTCAACAAATTACCAAACTAAAAATTTTAAAAAGGAAAAGACAATGATCATCTCAACAAATTCACAGAAAGTGTCTGACAAAATGGCAATTGTGTTCCTAGTTCAAACCCTCTGCAAACTAAGTATGCCTTCAACTTGATGAGCAGTGGCTATGACAATCCACATATACTAGATGCTTCTCATTTATGACAACTCACTCGTATAATAAATGATGAAAAAGTGGATAACCTCCACCTGAGATCAGGGGCGAGAGGTGTACTGAGGAGCCCTAAGCCCATCCCCTGATTTTCATGATTCATGAGCAGGGCTCATAGGACTCAGCACACAATTGTACTTATGGTTGTGAATCATTATAGCAAAAAGACACAAAAAAATCGGCAAAGGGAAAAGGCAGATGGAAGTATCTGGAAGAAACCAGGCTCCAGCTTCCAGATTTCTTGCCCAGTAGAGTCACACAGGATGCACTGAACTCCCCTATCAGGGAAGCTCCATAAAGTCCCAGCACCCAGGGTGCTTACTGGGGGCCAGTCATGGAGGCCCCTCCACCTGGCAGGTTATTCCAGACTTCCAGAATGAAAGCAGGTGTTCAGGATAAACCATATGATTTGCACAGTTTAGGCCGAAGGGGTCGCCTTTCCTGGTTACCAGCCAAGCCTTCTGAGGAATGCAGGCTGGTGTCTACTGTGTCTTTTTATACTGGGCTGGATCTTAGATATTGTACCAGACTTCACAGCATCTTGGATAAGGAGAATGTTGGCAAATATCCACAGAGTAGCTACTGTAAAATTTAGGTTGTAGCTACACCTGGTCTATATCTCACCAACATAAAATCGGATTGCTCTCCAAGGCTGTGTACTGAGAAGGACCAAGAAATTCTCTGAGTATTAAAAGGTTTTTGTTTTTTTTTTTAAATGTTTTTTTTAAATTTATTTCCAGGAGAGAGAGAGAGACAGCGTGAGCGGGGGAGGGTCAGAGAGAGAGGGAGTCACAGACTGAAACAGGCTCCAGGCTCCGAGCTGGCAGTCAGCACAGAGCCCGACGCAGGGCTCGAACCCACGAACCGCGAGATCATGACCTAAGCGAAAGTCGGACGCCCAACCGACTAAGCCACCCAGGCGCCCCTTAAAAGGTTTGTTTTAATCATTCCAAGTTCTGCTGATCCGTAATGTTGGGATCACACGTGCTCGTGAGAGAAAAGTGCATCTTTCAAGATGTTTGTCGTGGAAAAATGTGCTTGACGTGCTATGGCACAAACCAGGAGGTGGGGAATTCGCCGACTCAGTATCTCATTGACTCGATCCTGAAACTTCCCTACTATGTACATGGCCTGCCTTCTATCAACCAGAAAGTGAAAGCCTCCCTTGTCTTTTTTTTTTCTTAATAAATTCTGAGGACTCAGACAGATTCATATCTAAAAAGGGGTGCAGATTAGGGACCCCACCCCTCACTCTTCACACAGAGAAAAGCACGGAGAAAAGCACATCTTCTTTTATCTGCAAGTGTCCACATCACTATTATCTATGAAGGTCTTGTAGTCACAGGACCGCAGAAAGAATAGGGCAGAAGTTTCCAATGAGGGCCCAGGGCAGATGTGCTCAAGAGTGAAACTTTCTCAGTGAGCCTTTTGCACAAGGTGGTCCGTTGGAAAGAATAAAGTAAAAGAGATGGGCTTAATTATAAGTGATTTTCTTAACCAAAGGGAAATTGGATATCGTGCTATAGTTACCGCCCTCCATTTATGTGGCTCGTAAGATGCCATGAATAAACCATAGCCCCCTCCGGGGCTTTGTGCATCATAAACGATCATTGCATACCCCTCATTGACCTCTTTCCTGGGCGCTTCCCCCCACAGAGATATCTAGGAGGCGCTCGTGCTGGTGGGGACTCAGGAACCCTGCGTTTTCCATGGGACCACAGCATTCGAAGGAAATCTTCCAGAAATCTCCCAGAAGGGCTCTGCAGAAGCCATTGTCTCCTCACTCAGGCTGTTTCTGCAAGGCTGATGCTTTCATTATTATCTTTTTTTCACCCAGGACAAACAGGAAAGTAAAATCTAGAGCAAAGACCTTTGTGCATTGCATCTTGAGGTGCGCCTGTGTTCCCCACCACCCTGACCCGCTTTTCCCATCGTTTGGGGACAAAGGAGTTTTCTGGCAATGCTGGCTGCTAATATGCAAAGAGGCTTTGTAAAAGTACCTGGTGTGTCTATAGCACTATTCTCTTGTCACGCGCTCAATTCACTGGGTGAACCTTGGTGCAGAACACCATTTTAATGAAATGCTTTGCAAGTCGTAGCTGAAGAGATGTGATCAGCATTGCTGTTCAACAAATTGTTATGGATTTACTAAGCCGTGATTACATTTATATAAAAAAAACTCTGCATGAATAAAGAGGAATAAATATAATTAGTATTTGGAAGGGCGAGGACAGCTGAATAAAAATGTTCATCTTTTATTAACCGCATACATTTTGCATAAGGAGATTATTTTTCCTGGTTTGAGCCAACGTCACAGAATTATTGTACATAATTGTGGGAACAGTTGGCCTGTGACAATTTAATGGCATTTTGCAAAACCCTCAGTCTGCAAGCCGCTCATACCAGCCAGCCTCCCCTCGTGGTTTTCTTCATTGCAAATAAGTTCTGAGGACCATTGACCCAGGCTAGCAGCCCACATGCAGTTGGTAAGTATGACCAGGCCCCGTATCATAGTCTCTGTCTGATTCCTGCTGAGATGCCACCAGGGGAAGGGATGAGGCCTACAGTAATGGGCTGCAGTCACTGGCTTTGCTCTCAGCGTTCTGACCCCCGGAGTTTGCTCACTTTGTATCTGCTCAGCTGGTGTGTCAGCTTGCTACAGCTGTGTAACAAAGCACCGAAAACTGGGGCTCTTAATGGGCAGAAATGCACTGTCACAGTTCCGGAGGCCAGGTGTCCGAGATCAGGTTGTGGGCATCGTGGGTTCTTCGCAGAGGCTCCGAGGGAGGACCCAGCTTCGGCTGGGGGCTGGCTGTCCCCACTGTTCCTTACGTCGTAGAGGCAGCTGTCTGCTTTCATCTGTGTTCATGCTGTTGTATGTGTGTCTGTCTCCAGATTTCCCCTTCTTACTGGAACGCCAGTTTTACTGGATCGGGGCTCCACCCAAAGCCCTCATCCAAGTAATTACAGCCGCAGTCTGCCTACTTCCAAATAGACTCCCATTTCGAGGTAGTAGGGGCTGGGAGTTTCACGGATGAATTTTCAGAGAACACAGTTCAACCTCTAACAGCTACAGGTGGAGGCGCCTCATGCACAGCTGCGTGGAGACCCGAAGAGCAGAGCTCAGTCTTTGGGGACTGAGTTTTCAGGAGGGGGAGCTGGGGTGCTGAGCTATGGAGAGAGACAAAGAGAACATTTCCCATGTTGGGCCCGGGATCCAGCCGTGCCTGAAGCAATGGCTTTTTCTGAATTCTTCTGTTAGTTCAGCACACAAATCTTCGTGTTCTGTTTTTGCTAAAACCAATTTTGAGATGGGCTTGTCTCTTGCGAGCGAAGACCTGAAAGAGTTAACACAGCATAGGGTTCTTTGGAAAAAATGACCTTGGGGTAATATTAAAAAGGCATAAGTGAAAAAAATTTTTAAATGTTTATTTGTTTTTGAGAGACAGAGAGAGACAGAGTACGAGTGGGGGAAGGGCAGAGAGAGAGGGAGACACAGAATCGGAAGCAGGCTCTAGGCTCTGAGCTATCAGCACACAGCTGACGCAGGGCTCGAACTCATGAATGGTGAGATCATGACCTGAGCCGAAGCCAGACACTTAACTGAGCCACCCAGTCGTCCTCAAAAACGCATGTTTTTAAAAAGTCCATTGCAGGATAGAGATCTTTTATCAGGTTAGTCTCCTGAAACATTTTTCAGTCATGCGGGTCCAAACCTAAGATGAATTCCTACCTACCCCCAAGTTATCCCTCATAACTGAGTCACTGTATATTTGTGTCTGTAGAAATTCTCACATATTATGAAGGAGTCCCTCAACCCCTTTTTTTGTTTTATCTTTTAAAAATGTTTATTTATTTTTGAGAGAGAGAGAAAGCGTGTGAACAGGGGAGGGGCAGAGAGAGAGGGAGACAGAGAATCCAAAGCAGGCTCCAGGCTCTGAGCTGTCAGCACAGAGCCCGACGTGGGGGCTCGAACTCACAGACTGGGAGATGATGATCTGAGCCACGGTTGGATGCTTACCTGACTGAGCCACCCAGGTGCCCCATTGATCTCTCGGTTTTCACAGCACTTTGAGGGAGACCCAGAACCTAAGCAATCTCATTTGGCTGCTTGATTGTTTTAGAAACATTTATAATACTATTGACAAAATCATTTCATACAACTTGAGAGGAAAAAGGTAATATTTTAAAATTGTTATAGCCTTTTAATTAACTTCCTTTAAACGTGTGTGAAATTAAAGTAAGCAATTAATCGGTGATCATAAAAATGTGGATATTTCATTCACAGTGGAAAACTATTTTAAAAATTCTCATTAGGAAAATAAAGTTTAATCTAATTCGTAAGTTTCCAGAATGTTTTCTATGGAATATTTGTAGATGTTCCAGAAAACAATGTCCATTTCAGATACACCTGGCCATTACTGGATTCACAAAGGTTAAGTCTGTTCCTAAAATAGACTTTATACCATAGGACAGTTTTGAATTTATAGAAAAATTGAGAAGGTACCTTAGAGTTTCCACATATGCTCCATTCAGCTTCCCCTATTAGGAACATCTTAAATTTGTGTGATAATGCTTGTTATATTTGACAAACCAATAGCAATGCATTAACTGATGATCATGGTTTGTTCAGATTTCTTTTTTTTTTTTTAAGTGTCTTTTTTCTGTTCCAGGATCCCTTCCTGGCTCCAGTAATATTTTCACTTTTAATGTCTCCTTAAGTTCTTCTTGGCTTTGATAGTTTTCTCAAATTTTTGATGTTTTCATGGCCTGGTCAGTTTTTTTAATCAAGAATTTTTTTTAAGTTTATTTATTTGTTTTGAGAGAGAGAAAGCAAGTGGGGCAGGGGCAGAGAGAGAGGGAGAGAGAGAGAATCCCAAGGAGGCTTCACACGTCAGCATGGAGCCTGACACGGGACTTGATCTCACAAACCATGAGATCATGACCTGAGCTGAGATCAAGGGTCAGATGCTTAACAGACTGAGCCCCCCAGATGCCTCCATGAAGGGGACAATTTTGAGGAGTGCTGGTTTGATATTTTGTAGGATGCCTGCCTCCCTGTTGCGATTTGTCTGATATTTTTCTCATGCTACGACTGGGTTTTGAGATACTGAGAAGGTCCAGGGACAGAGCACCAGGTTCATGACATCATATCAAAGATACATACTGTCAACATGACTGATCACTGTTACTGTTGACCTTGATCATCTGGCAGAGACCCTGACAAATCAAGTTCTTCAGTGCAGAGTAACTCATCCCCACCCCTCTCCATGCTGCCCCCTTGGGGAGGAAGTCATTGCGTACAGTCCACCCCTATGGAGTGGGGGTCGGGCTCCCCCCCACTGGAAGGTAGAACATTTGCAGAAATTATTTGGAGTTCTTCCACAGGAGCCAAATGCTTTTCATGTTGTAGGACTTTTTCATCCGTTAATAGGCTAATGCTAATTGTGCACCTACACAGGGAAAAGACATTTCCAAATTTAATTTGACCACAGAACATTTTTAGGCAGACGTCTTGTGGATTAACACGGCCTCCTGTGTAACCTCTGTTCCTCATCATGTCAAATCGAATACATACAAGCCAGCAAGAAGACATACTCCAAGGCAACAAAGCTTTTTAAGTTAAAAAAATGACAACCTAGATGTACATAGATGTATTATATAGATGTATATATATATACATGTCTCTCTCTATATATATCCTTTTCCAGGAAACAGCCAACCCCTGAGAAGCAACCATTTTCCTGATTTCTATCACCTTTAATTAACTTTGCATCTCCTTAAACTTTATACAAATATAATCACAGAGGACATTTAACCCTCTCTAATATAATATATATTATGTATATAAAGTACATTATATGTATATAAATATCTCTGCATTATATATATAATATATAAATACACATATATGTACATAGATCATATATATGTATATATGTAAATATATACATATACTATATATACATCACCCACATGATGTATTCTTTTTTGGGGATGGGTGGCCAGAGAGAGAGCAAGTGAGCAAGGGAGGCACAGAGAGAGAGAAGAAAGTGGACAGAAGATCTGAAGACTGATGGGCTCGAACCCATGAACCGTGAGATCATGACCTGAGTTTAAGTCAGACACTCAACCAACTGAGTCCCTCAGGTACCCGTGCATGGTGTGTCCTTAAGGATAAAAGAAAAGGAAGCTAAGATGAGGGTTTTATGTACCAGAGCTCCATGCTGGGCACTTTCCATGTGTTGTGTCACTTAGTCTCCTAACTGGCTCATAAGAAATGCATTGTCTAACCCCTCTTTTGCTAAGTCTACTAAGGCTCAGAAAGGTTTAGGTACACTCCCCAGGGCCACACAGCCTGTGTCATGGAGCCAGCATTCAGCCTGAGCCTGCTCTTTCTATTGCACAGATCTGTGTTTACAGATAAGATGGGGGCGTTTCTAGCAGCAGCTGATAGGAAAAAGGGGCATATTAGGAGGCATATCTGTCTTATGGAGATAACAGAGGGGATTCTGGCACAGGAAATGTTTCTCTAAAAATGAGGTGTTTGTACCAGCGGGTGTTGTTTTCCATGAGAGTAACAGGGGCATAAGTGCCTACAGATGGTCTTACCTTCTCACGTGACAGTAAGTCCAGAGCTGGGGAGTTCTTGGTTGGAGCAGTCTCGGTGCTGTCCTTAAGAACCCAGCCCCTTTTCTCTTCTTTCCCGGCCATCCTCTGCCCAGAGCTTTCGTCTTCATGGTCACAAGATGGCTGCACCTTCTCCAGCCATCACAGACATATTTCTGGCAGGAGAGACAGAGAGAGACAGAGAGAGACAGAGAGATGCTAAAATGCTTCTCCTAGCAACCTGGGTATTTTTTTATTGAAGAAGTGCCTCTCTATGCGTTTCCATTTAAATCCCAATGGCTTGAATTAGGCCACAGAGCCACCCGAAACCACAATGGAAGCTACAACGATGAATATTTTGCTTTTTGGTTTCTCTAATAGAGGAAGGTGGAGGCAAGGGAGCTGTGTGTGATATTAGAGTAGATAATCCGAGGTGTCTGTCACAGGGAATTACAACCTAATGGAAGAATCCATGATTCCAAGACTGTAAGCCAGGAACAAAAATCCCACAATGCGGTTGGTGTATATCTGGTGTGGTCTAACATGTACAGATGAATTTGCATACTGATTCTACCAGGATGCTTAGAGACCGTTTCCTTTAGCATTTAAAAAATGACATATGAAGGGTGCCTGGGTGGCTCAGTTGGTTAAGCATCTGGCTCAGGTCATGATCACTGCTCGTGGGTTCGAGCACTGCATCAGGCTCTGTGCTGACAGCTCAGAGCGTGGAGCCTGTTTCAGATTCTGTGTCTCCCTCTCTCTCTGAACCCTCCCCCACTTGCACTCTGTCTCTCTCTCAAAAATGAATAAATGTTAAAAAAAATTTTTTTAATGACATATGAGAATATTCTGGGAGGCATGCTCCCTTTTGTAAACAAGTGGGAGAGGAAATTGATCTGAAGCTGGGGTGAAAATGGTATTAAATGGGAGTTCACTACCCAGTGATAAGGAGCAGAACAGAAAGCTGGGATGTTCCTGAAGATTCGACATTTGTGTTCTCTCTGCAACAGTAAAAAAAGGACACAGGGACCGTCATGACCTTTAACACCAACCAGCTCTACCGTCTGCCACACAGTGGACACGTGGAGTGTGTTCCAGCGTTTAAGTGCACATCTTCTTCCTGAGAGAGGTGGGCGTCCACCCCAAGTGAAGTAGGTGCTTCGTTAGGACCCGTGCTGTCTCTTATTCACAGATGAGCAGGGGGGCCGAGGGCAGCACGCAAGCTCGGTGTTGCATTTGGAGGAGAGCCATGCCGCTGGTTCTCTCATAAGGTCACTTCCTTGTAGACCGGCGCCTTAGACACAAGCTCAGACGGGCTGTGCACTGGGCCCCCAGGAGCCGTCAGGCTCGAAAAGTGCCCCGGACGCTGTCATAGTTTGCAAACAAATCCCTCTACTCAGATTGTCAGTAAATCAAAGTCACCAGGGGTGAAGCCAGAAGCGTGCATGATCTGAATGCTGAGATCTCAAGCTTTTCTCGAGGGCTCCTTGGACTGTCCCGCTAAGCAGCAGAGTCTTCCATAGCTATATTTTTATAGTCAAGAAGAGAATAGGAGATTGAAAGGGAAATGCAGCTGTACAACATGTAAAATTGTGAGAATGAATGCTCTTCAAGTATAATTGAAATCAGAGTAATTATAACATTTTCCATCTCAATCTTGACTCCTTTTGTTACAGAGGAATGCTTACTTTTGGAAAGAGAGGGGTAAAAGTCTTCTATGATTCCATTTATATGAAGCTGAAGGAGACGCAGAGTTCATCGAAGGCGATGGGAGTCAGACAAGTGGCTGCTTTGTAGAGATGGGCTATTTTCTGGAAAAGGGATCTTTTTAACTCGTGGGTGTTAGAAATGTTGTGTGTGTCGATCTGGCTGATGCTTCTGCAGGTGCGCGGACAGGCTAAGGAGTGGGTGCTGCTCAAGGCAAGCCTTTGTCCTGATGACCCCAGGAGATCCCAGCAGTGAATGCCGCCTCCTGCAGCCTCATCCCAGCTCTGGGACCCCTGCTTACAGGTCACACGGCCAAGTTCAGCGTCAGGGAGGTGGGGACATGAGCTTGTGCACAATGAGGGGGGGAGGCTTAAAAGCCACAGCGCAAGGGATGAGAGCATCTGTTGTCAATATGGGCAGTACAGGGAGCCTTAGGGGCCCAACCTGCCCCAGTGGGGTATTGTCCGCTGGCTCCGCGTGTCCTCTGTGCACTCAGCTTCCTCGCTGACCGTGGCGTAAATTATCTCCCTAAATCCTCAGGGCCACCCAGGTAGCAAGGCACAACATAGCCACCGAGGACACCTGACACATCACAGCTTCAGAGAGTTTCTGCAAATCCCCAGGGTTGTGCAGAGCTGCTAAATGAACGAGCTGGAAATGGGACCCACCAGTCTGATTCCAGAGCCCATTCATGCCTCCTTCTCCTAAACTGTTCCTACCAAAGTCCATGCTTGTTAACAAAGGCTTCCCATGAAGCCCGAAGCCCGAGTTCCCTGTGAGTGTGCATGGTTTCTTTCCTTCTTGACCCTGTGTTCACATCCACATCCACTTTTCCCCACGTTCCTGGTCTTCTTCCATCCATTGTTTGGTAAGTTCTGCATCTCTTCATTTCCACTGTGGAAGGTGATACAATCCTTGGGGGTTGGCAGTCCCTGAAAAATAACCATATCTGGAAAGACTCCCTCCCACCATTAATTCCGCTCACTGGTTTATGTGCAGATCTCTCTAGCCTTGTGTCTCAGTATCTTCTCCAGCACAGAATTGCTGCTACCGTTTAGCTCGATGCCTGTCGGTGTCTGACTTTTTTAGGTTTATTTACTTATTTTGGGGGGTGGCAGAAAGATAGGGAGAGAAAGAGAATCCCAAGCAGGCTCTGCATTGTCAGTGCAGAGTCCAATGCGGGGACTCGAACTCACCAACTGCGAGTTCCTGACCTGAGTTGAAATCAAGAGTCAGATGCTTAACCGACGGAGCCACCAGGCACTCCCCTGTGTGTATGTGACTTTTAAACTAAGATATGACTGAATCTGTCCCCTCTCTGAGGGCCAGCACAGTGCCCTTCTCATTCCTGGCAGCACGGACCACCTTCCCTACTAGAGGAAAAATTAGTCATGGTATAGGAATTGTAGAGTTACAAAGCTTGGCTGTTTGCGTATTTATGGATTCTTAGACTCTGGTTAACTTAGAAGGGAATCTGAGAGAATTTCCAAACACGGGAAGCCACTTCTAGCATGGACAAATACAGATGTTTAAAGGTAATCTTTACTTTGTTCATACGGTATCAGGCATATTTCCTCTTGAGTCCCATCTGTGAAGTGGGAACAGTAATGGCACCTGGAGAAGCTACAAAGATTATGTAAATGGGAAGAAATACAGAACTCAGGAGAGCAACACACACACACACACACATCTATCTAATATGGTAATAGTAGTAGCACCTCCCCATAGAGTTAAGGCCACACGTAAAAATCCCAGGGTCTGGCATGTGAGAGCGATCAGATATTAGGACTCCTTTTTATTGCCATCTCCAAGACCATTCCATGTCTCAGCACTCACCTATCAAGATGACTTTGACCTTGCTGGAATCAATCTCAAGTTGTCACAAAGCTCTAAGTGATGATGTGGTCTGCGAGGCAAAGCACTGGGCAGGAAAGGGCTCCTTTCCGCCAGGAAACACTCTGGACTCGAAGAGCTTAGGTGGTTTTGCACCTCAAGCCGTTCCGTAAGGCAAAGAAGAATATGACATTTTCATAGCCAGGGATCCACTCTGCAGTGTTACGAAGTGCGTATTAGCAGCTATTGCCAGCATCATTGTTGGGATTGCTCTGCAGAGATTTAAGAAGATCTCTGCGACGCGGCCTGGAGGTGAGTGGCGGGTGGTAGAGGACCGGACTCCAGTCTTGGTCAAGGAGCCCCTTCACGTTGCCTGCTGCCTCCCAGACCCTGGACGTGATGCAGGCGCAAGCAATTTTCGAGGAGCAATCACAGGACAGTTTTAACTCAATGACGCTGGGGCCAAGCAAGCAAGTCCCCAGGGTGCCAGATGTAAGTCCCCTGGTCCCCGGAGGTGCAGACTCAGAGCTGGCCCACGAGTGTGGATGCTTCCTTAAATGGTGAGCCCTGGGTGCCTGGCTCACATCACCCCCATCATGGCCCCGAAGGCGGTTCGTACTATGAAAAAAGTTCAGGAAAGTACGTGTGACATCATTCTACATGTTTCTTTGACTAATTTAATATCCTTAAATTGTGCCCTCCTTTTTTTTTCTTTTTTTTTTTTTAAATCTGTCTGTAATGAATCATCTGAGTTAATCTGTTGCTCTCCTAGCCTGAGCCGGGACCTGCAAGGTCTCTGGGCAGGTGCTGAATGTCGCACCTGACCTGCACCGGGTCTCACGCAGAGAAAGGGCCAGAAATCGCGAGGAGCTTTTTATTATTTTTTAATTTTTTAAAACATTTTTAATGTTTATTTATTTTGAGGGAGAGACAAAGCATGAGCAGGGGAGAGGCAGAGAGAGAGGGCGACACAGAATCGGAAGCAGCTCCAGGCTCCGAGCTGTCAGCACAGAGCCCGACGTGGGGCTTGAACCCATGAACCATGAGATCATGACCTGAACTGAAGTTGGACGCTTAACCCACTGAGCCACCCAGGCGCCCTTTGGCCTGTAACTTCTTAACTGAGTGTCCTCGGGTCATATCCTAACTGGTTCATGCTTCAACAGTTTTATCTGTAAAATGGGGAGGAACCGTCCCCGCTTCATCAGATGGTCCTGAGGAGCCCTTGAGTTCACCTGGGTTAAGCCCGTGAGGGAACGGTCAGGGAATAGTGCGTGTGCCCTGTGAATACTAGTTTTGTTAAGATGACAGACCCAGGGCATGGTGAGGGCTCTCAAACACTGTGCAGCCCCCTGGTCTCTCCCATGAGGTTTTTAAAAATCTGATTTATTTTTGAGAGAGAGACAGAGAGAGAGAGAGCATGTGCAAGCAGGGGAGAGGCAGAGAGAGGGAGAGAGAGGATCCCAAGCAGATTCTGCACTGCCAGCAGAGAGTCTGATGTGGGGCTCAAACTCACAAACCTGGAGATCATGACTGGAGGCTTAACTGGCTGAGCCACCCAGGCGCCCCCTTCCCATGATTAAAGGCTGTGTTTAAGCAGGTTTGCTGACCCCGCGGCCAGCTCCGGGCTCCTGCACACCTCGCTGCCATGGGAATGATGCGGATATTCTCTCCGATTTCCTTCTCCCTCCCCTCTGCCCAAAAAGTCCTGTAAATCCCACCCCCCAGTCACGTCTTGGTTCCATCAGCATGCCTGTGCCCTAAGGTAATTCCAGCTCTCGTATTTGCCCTGTGACTTATTCGAAGAGCCCCAGAGGAAGTTCCTTCCAGAAAGTTCCCCACCAGAGCTGGCAGGAGCCCTCTGTCCACGTCAACCCTGCACCCGACTGTGCTACGACCCTGTGCAAGGTCGTCTGCATGGCTCCTGTCGTCCACAGGTCAAAATCCAGCACGTGGGCGTCCAGAGCTATCCCACCAGCTCTCCAAATTCCGTTAGTCTAAGACTGTCTTCTCCCCCAGATTCTGCACGCTCACTTCCACCCACCCGCGTCCCGTAACTGTCCACTGAGAAGCCTTCTCCCCTGGACATCTGGCCACCTTCCCAGCCCCTGGGTATCTATGCTCCTCTGCCGTGTGCTCCCAGATCATGCTAGCGACGCCTGGCACAGTTTAGGGGACTTGCCTTGCTCTTTGTCCTTCCCTCTGTGAAGGCAGGGGCCACCTCTGGCACCCAGCACCCACGGTGCCTGACCTGCGGCTTATGGCCCCACAACACCTGCTGGAAGTTTGGAGAAAAGAGGGTTCCAAGCCCACGCTTTTCCCTGCTCACCGCATTACATCTCTGACCAAGGCAATGCATAGATCCTTTTTTAAAGCTCGTTAGAGCATTTTCAGTTTGGATCCTAAAATATGAGTATCCCAGATCCAGCCGACTGGTGTTAATTTCACTGATTAGATGAATTTGTTAGGGCCTCCTGGGTGGCTCAGTCAGTTAAGTGTCCAACTTTGGTTCAGGTCACAATCTTACAGTTTGTGAGTTCAAGCCCCACGTGGGGCTCTCTGCTGACAGCTCAGAGCCTAGAGCTGCTTCGGATTCTGTGTCTCCCCCTCTCTCTGCCCCTCCTCTGCTTGCACTCTCTCTGTCTCACAAAAGTCAATGTTAAAAAAATTAAGAAAAATAAAAGATGAGTTTGTTCAAGAGCTCATTTGGTTTGTTTTTTGTTTTTTGGTTTTTTTTTTGCTGGAGAGTTATATAACTTTTCTCTTTACTAAGTCTGGAAAAATCACAAAGCAAAAATAATGTTTTTTTTTCCTATCAGGTGATCAAATATCAATTGAGCTGGAGTAATAGCCTCAAGGAAGTTTGTACTGAGACAAAATATCTTTATAATTATATTTATAATTCCTTGTAATTATATTTATTAATTCCCTTCAAAATCAATGTCCTGTAAACGGAAAGTCAGAAAGATTCTGTATCAAAAGATGGAGCGTGAATATCTCTAATGAAAAGGGAAGATTTTGTGTTTTCCTAAAAAATGTTTCACTGTAAAGATTTTTGTAAAAAATAAAATGTTTCTGGCTGGTTTATCATATTTATAAAATGTTTTCTGAAATATTAAGTGGAAAAATGGCCCAAAGTCATCAGCAAATAAAGAGGTCCCATAATTACCTTAAGAAATGCAGAAAAAGCACCTGACAAAATTCTGTTGTCCCTGATGTTAAAACTAAACATGTGAAAACATAAATAGAAGGGGAACCTGTTGACCTGAGATGGAATGTACACAAAATGTAATGTACAGCAAATATCGTTTCTAATGGCAGAACACCGGAGCCATCTCTCTGAGTCTGCAGATGGGACAAAGATCTTCCGTGTCACCACTTCTGTTAAGCACCATGCTGAAGTTCCAGCCACCCTGATAAATAAAGAGAAAGAAACAGAATGTTTGAGGCTTGGGGAGAAAAAAAGAAACCCATCATTGTTTGTAGATGGCATGACTATACATACAGAGAACCTAAAAGAACAGAGATAATTTTCTTTAATTAGTAAGTAAATGAGTAAGGTTACTTGCATAGAGATCGATATAAGAAATCAACCATGTGTTCATATCACAGTAACAGGCAGACCTAGATTATGAAATTAAATAACATTGCCATTTAAAATGGACAGACATAGAACATGAAATTAAATAATGTTGCCATTTAAAACTGAATAAAAATAGAGGCGCCTGGGTGGCTAATTCAGTTCAGTGTCCAACTCTTAACGGGTCATGATCTCATGGTTTGTGGGATTGAGCCCTGCCTTGGGCTCAGTGCTGACAGAGTGGAGCCTGATTGAGATTCTCTCTCCGTCCCTCTCTCTTTGCCTCTCCCATGCTTGCTCTCTCCCTCTTTCTCAAAATAAATAAATGAACTTAAAAAAATAGAACAAAAGATACAATAAAGAAGAATAAATCTAGTAAAAGATATTCAAGACTTCAACAGTATAAAGTAGAAAGCACCATTCAGGTCAATTGAAGATACTCAAAATGGGATATGCCATACACAGATCATGAATTGAAGTTTTTTGTTTTTTTAAGATTTCATTTTCAAGTAATCTCTACACCCAGTGTGAGGCTTGAACTCATGACCCCAAGATCAAGAATCACATGCTCCACCCACTGAGCCAGCCAGATGCTCCGCCTCCATGAATTGAAGTCTTAATATTATAAATGTGCTAATATAGTTTCGATATAACTTTGATCACAATCCCAGATGATATTTGACCAGGGATTCTAGGACTTATGTGAAAATGCAAAGGAACAGGAATATCCTAGAAAATTTTTAAGAAAGCAGGTGAATTTAAATCACTCTATCAGATATAATACAATGCTTTAGTTATTGTACCAATATCATATTGGATCAGGGATAGGAAAAAAGTCAACCAAAGGAACAGAGTAGAAAACCCAAAACACATCTGTGCCTTTATGGGCACTTAGTCAAAGTGTTCCTGCAATGTAATGGGAGAAAGGGTCCCTTTTCAATGAATGGTGCTGGGTCATCACATATTATTTAGGGAAAAATAATAATGATAACTATTACCTCACACCATACACAAAAATCAGTTTCATGTGGGGGCGCCTGGGTGGCTCAGTCAGTTAAGCCTCTGACTTCAGCTCAGGTCATGATCTCACGGTCTGTGAGTTTGAGCCCCGCGTCGAGCTCTGTGCTGACAGCTCAGAGCCTGGAGCCCGCTTTGGATTCTATGTCTTCCTCTCTCTCTGCCTCTTCCCTGCTCGTGCTCTGTCTCTCAAAAATAAATAAACATCAAAAAGATTTTTAAATCAGTTTCATGTGAATTGGAGAGCTACATGCAAAGGTAAGACTCAGGATTAAGAAAACTTGCTGTTTGTAAAAAGGTCTCTTAAGCCAATCACAAAAGCAACAGACACAGAGTCAAACATTGATTCATTGGACTACATGAAAACTGGGAACTTCTATTCATCAAAAAAACCACATCAAGGGGCTCCTGGGTGGCTTAGCCGGTTGAGCGTCCGACTTCCGCTTAGGTCATGATCTCGCGGTTCGTGGGTTCCAGCCCCGCGTCGGGCTCTGTGCTGACTGCCAGCTCAGAGCCTGGAGCCTGTTTCAGAGTCTGTGTCTCCCTCTCTCTCTGACCCTCCCCTGCTCATGCTGTCTCTCTCTCTCTCCTAGAAATAAATAAAACATTTAAAAAAAATTAAAAAAAAAACCACATCAAGAACACGGAGAGACAAACCATAGAATGAGAAAAAGTATTAGTGCATACAAAATCAACAAAAGGCTCGTATCTAGGATATATAAGAATTATACATTTCAATAAGCAAATGGCATCCATACCTGTTAGAAAAATGGCAAAATTCTTGAAAAGACACTTTTTTTTAAAAGTTTATTTTACTTATTTTGGAAGAGCGTGTGCACACACGTGAGCAGGGGAGGGACAGAGAGAATCCCAAACAGGCCCCATGCCCTACAGTGTAGGAGGGGCTCAGACTCACACACCAGGAGGTCATGACCTGAGCTGAAATCAAGAGTCGGATGCTTAACTGACTGAACCACCCAGGGCCCCTTGAAAAGACACTTTGAAATATCAGAGAGTGAGTGGTTGGTACCCCACAATGAACAAGTGTACCAAAATATATTCAACCTTATTTACCATACAAATTAAAACCACCATGAGATTACTTTCAGACGCATTGCTAATAAACTTGAATGCCTGGCCAGTGTCCAGTATTGGTGAGGATTTTGAGTTAGTCGAATTCACCCACCGGTCTGGGAGGAATGAAAACCAATCCGACCATCATGAAAAAGCAGTTGGCATCATCTCCTAAAACGAAACGTATCTCCGCGCTCCAACACAGCAATTTTACGTGTAAATACATATAGGACAGTGTTAGCAGCATTATTAAGATGGCCCCAAATCAGACACAACCCAAATGCTCAGGATAATGGGTTAAAATCAGGCTTTTGGTATATTCATGCCCAAAATGCCGTAGATAAAATGTACTGAGTATAAGGACATCGGGTATAAAGCGGGGATGAAGGCACAGCTGATTCACAGCACTGATAGGTGGTTCTCACCAAGTGAGTTCAGAGTGAAAGATGGCGGACAACCAAGTGTTCACACTGTGACAATTCTACCTGTGTCAAGTTCAAAGCCCAGAGCTGCCCCAGGGGATTAGGATATGGGCCCTGGAGAGGGTGAGGGTGGGGAGTGATCCGGAAGGTGGCAACCACAGCCTTATCTGGGGAGCCGAGGACATCCTTGATGTTTTATCTATTGATCGGGTGGAGGCTGACTATGTGCGTTTGCTGTGTAATCATCCATCAGGCCATACACTTCTGATTTGTGTGCTTTCTGAGGTTCTGTTACTGTTCAGCAAAAACAGCTTTCAAAAACTGTACATAGGTGTCAATCACAATAGTTAAGTAACAACTATTGGACAAACTTGGGTAGCGCTCTGTATCTTGCCATAAACAGCGACGAATTTGCGTTTGTTCCTGGGAATAGCATTACTGTGAGTATTATTTTCTCTGAATACTCGTGAGGGAAAGAAGTCTCAAATCAAATCTTGACTGTCAGAAGCTGCGTTCTCTCTGGAGCTCCAGAGGAGCCTTCCCTCGCCCGTGGAATTTGCATTGTGTTTCTCCAGGACCCTGTAACAATGGATGAGGGAGAAATTGGAATGGTTCGCAATGTTGCCGCAGGCAAAGGGTATGTGTAATTATGCAGATGTATCCGTTTGTTCCTTTTCCCTGATGAGATTCAGATCCGCCAAGAGGAGGTTACTAAGACCAAACAGACAGGCGGATATTGCACTTCGCTATTGGCCCTGAAAAATGCAGGGATGGCGGGTTAACATGATGAATTGAATGTGCTTTTAAGCACATAAGTGATGGGTCTCATTTATTGGGATGCCCGGCACACTTCATCTTTATCAGATTAGTAAGAGCGGGAGTCTCCAGAGTGAACTCTGACTCATGTCACTTATTCTGCGTCGATAAATATATTCCATTACCCTTGGAGCAAAAACAGGCAGGCGCTCAATTCTCTTGTAGGAAAATCTTATCTTGTTTTATTTGGAGGGTGGGGGGCGAGACGACATTTATATAGAGGGCTGACCAGCCTTAGAATGGAATATGGATCTAATAGCCTGAGATTTCTCTTTGGAAGAGACTTCAGCATTAGCCAAAGTAGTACATACATGTGGGAGGTCCCCGTTACCTGCAGGGAGCAGTTCAGAACCCCAATGGAAGCCCGAATCACGAGCGGAACCAAACCCTTATACACTGTTTGCGCTATGAATGACGCAGGCATGTGACATAGCGTTAGGCTGCTCTTGACCCATCAGTGCATCAGAAGAGGGACCATCTTCTTTGGACCAGGGTTGACCATGGGTCACTGAGACCACGGATAAAGGGGGACGCCTATAGCAGCTTGTCTTAAAGAGATCCACACCCAGCTGTTAGAATCCACTTCTGCTAAGGGGGAACAGTACCGTGAATAGCAAACATGGTACGTGCAAATAATTTCCATTATAAACATTCTTTTCTCTTTCCATAAACTATAGCAATCACAATAAAAATGATTAACTGTGGTAAGAAGAAAAAGGTAGCAATTGGGAAGCCGAGGGAGGGCATTTATGTTTGACTTCATCAAATTATGCGCCTTTTTATCTTCTATGTTAATGCATTGTACTTAGAAGCTTTGCATATTCTATTTTATTTCCCCAGACTGCAAACAATTCTCCTTGTGCTGAACCAGCTTCCTGAGGCCCAGTGGATAATCCTGCGTCTGGGCTTCCTCCTCAGTGCGTTGAGCCTGGGTGGCGTCTGAAATAACGGAAGTCCTGACCTTCGAGGCCTGACCCTCTGAGTCCATCTCCCCGTGGATATTCCCCGTGGACACTCGCCATCCCGAGCCACTCGCTGGGTTTTGTTCCTGAGTGATAAGCAGAGTAGCATTTGCTCAAAACCCCCCAGGCTGGGCAAGGCCGCAGCGCCCCCTACAGACTGTGGTGTCTAGAATATTCACACCTATTGCGCGGTAGCCCCCTCGGGAATATGGGCACCGACGTGGACCCCGGAAAGGGGTGCATTACTTGCTTACACTTAGTCACCCACGTGTGGTTCAGATTATGGTCTCAAAAGTCATCAAGGCTGCACTCTTGCTGGGGAAGCTACTGGGCAAAGTTTTCCACTAAACTGAGGGAGTTACGTGAGAAAGAGAAATACACCAGGTAGGGAGGGCCTGCGCAGGGGAGAGGGTACAGAGGGTCCCCAAGGTGATGGGCAGGGAGACCCCGGGTTGGCTGTGCCCGGGGACAGCCAAGGGCAGGTCAGAAGATGCTGGAAGCTCTTTCCAGGAGACGCTGGTTGGGCCTGACATGGTCTGTGTCCTACTCTGTCCCATGGGGACACCTGATGACCTCCCAGGCTCTAACAAGGGGTGAACATGTCGCAGGTAATTGTTGACCTAGGCCTCTCCGCTTCCCAGAGGAAAGGATTCTATTGCACATGTCAAGTTTCCAGATTCCAGGTTTCTGCTCATCCAGAAGCAGAAACCGTGGAAATGACTTTTCCACCAGCAGCGCGAGGTAATGACACGTTTCTTAAATTGTCTTATTTTAGTAACGGCATCATCTACATAAGAAACAACCGTAACTCATACCCATATTCTTAAGTAAAGCAAGTCCAATGGCTTGTAATTGGTTTAAATGTTAACATTTGGGTAACACATGATATCAGGAAAGGAGCATTAAAAGGGAGATGGCTTCTCTTTCTCTCTCCCTCTTTCTCTCTCCTCACCCCTCGCCTCTCTATTAAAAGGCCATGGCAGAAACATACATTATCACATCTCCAAAGAATCTCAGAAAATGTCTTTCCCGTAGCTTCAGATGATTTAAAATTGATCTCCTATAGCTCGCCCTACTTTTATATTTTTAGCCACAGACAGAATAGTGGCTGCCTCAATTGTCTGGCAAGCCGCTTTGAGGACCAGGGTTCAGTCACATAGCTCTGCTCAGGGTTTACGCCTGGTGATCTCTTCCCTTTGGGATTCCGTTATGGCAAAGACATGCCCCGCCACTTTGATTTAGCGGCAATTCCAAGCTTCGGGCCTTGACTGTTGACGCCGCCAAACTCAGTCCGTGAGCAGGGGACACAGTCCACACCTGCGGTTCTGTGTGCGCTTGATTGCCTCACACAGAGGATAGCGTCATCGCGAGGCGGACACGCGCTCGGAAACCAGGGAGGAGGGGGCACTGTGTGAGCGCCTCCCGGCTCTCGTATCTGATGGACGTGAATTTTATTCTTGGCAAAATTTCCCTGAACGTCTCCAGGTAGGTCCTTGTCAGGCCAAGGGGTCGGAGATGAACTAAGACACAGTCCCTGTCCTGGGCCTTCTGACGTTCCAGAAAGAGCTCAAGGCCTGTGTGGGGACCACCAGCATCCGAGCAGACAGGGGTGAGGAAGGGTAGGAGGCGGATGCCCGCGGTCACAGGTTCCCAGCGGTGGGATTCCACGGGGTGTGGGAAAGACCTGGTGTTTGGGAGGTAAATTTTATTTTTTAGTTTTATTTTTTATAGGTTTTTTTTTTTTTTTTTTACTTTNGAAGAGAGTGGGGAAGGGACAGAGAGAGAGAGGGAGAGAGAAAATCGCAAGCAGGCTCCTTGCAGTCAGTGCAGAGTCGAACTCGGGGCTTAGTCACACAACCGTGGGATCAGGACCTGAGCTGAGATCAAGAGTCGGTGCTGAACTGACTGAGCCCCCAGGCCCTGGGGGGTACATTTTAAATTGGGTCTCGCAGGATGTTTGCATCAAGAGGGAAGGAAAGTCAGTCCTGGGAACAGACACACAATGAACAAAAACACCATCTTGGACAGATGATGCACGTTCTGAGTTTTGCAACCTGGAAGTGAGGAGTTGTGAGAATAAAAAGCGTCCTTCAGAGCCGGGGAGGAAGGCTTCTCCGAGCTGAGCTTCGCAGCCAGAAAAACTGAATTCAGGAAGCATGCGGAGTGGGGACCAGCGCCCCCGGGGCAGGCCTTTCAGTCATAACGCTCGGCTCGTTTGCTCGGCGTTCAGGAAATACTTGGTAATGTCTTTCAGGTACTTACCANCCGAGCTGAGCTTCGCAGCCAGAAAAACTGAATTCAGGAAGCATGCGGAGTGGGGACCAGTGCCCCCGGGGCAGGCCTTTCAGTCATAACGCTCGTTTGCTCGGCGTTCAGGAAATAATTGGTAATGTCTTTCAGGTACTTACCAGGTTGAGTTCAAGGGTAAGTGAGCAGCCTGCAGGTGTTCACCGCAAATTATAAACATCGAGAACGGTATTGGAAACGAGATGTGGCGTGGGCGCATAGCGACTTGTATTTTGATGACCGACACCTGTTTCCAAATAGCACAGCCCATTTTGCAAGGACATGTGAGTTCTTCTGGGCAAATGGAAGTGTGTTAGTCTGATGCCTACGAGGCCAAAAGAACAAGAGCGGAACTGGAGAGGGAAGGGAAACAAGAAAGAATAAAAAAAAGAAACAGGCTTTCCACGAATCAGGGGTTCTAACGTCACACGGACCCGGAAGTGTGGCCACCTCAGTGCTGGGCCCTGAGGACGGCATTCTTACATGAGGAGAAGTCCATGTGTGTTTAAAGAAGATTCTACAAAGCAATGGATGCAAACACATGGCTGATGAAGTCAGCCCTACTCACGGGGTCTTACAGGATTCTAAAGCGGGCCGCGGAGCCCACAGGTCCACAAGGGCTCTGTCTCCTTGGAGATGGAGGGGAGAGTATGGCCACACCGGGAGTGTCAGACCCCAAAGCCCACGGGAGCCACAGCAGGTTATCCATCTGAGAGAGACTGTCAGCCACAGGGAGTGGCCCAAGCCCCACCCACAGAGGGCGGGGTCTGCCCTCCCTCTGTGAGATCCCTGCGGCATGGGAACGTGGACCCTGTGACGGCACCTGCAGTTACTATATTGAGACCCCAATATCCTGTATTTAATGCAAAACCTTCAAACATTTGAAAACCTGAGAAGAACAGTGGTGCCTGGGTGGCTCAGTCGGTGAAGCATCCGACTCTTGATTTCAGGTTAGGTCACGATTTCACAGTTCATGAGTTTGAGTCCCGCATGGGGCTCTGTGCTGACAGCGTGGAGCCTGCTTGGGATTCCCTCTCTCCCTCTCCCTGCTCCTCTCCTGCTTGCTCTCTCTCACTCTCTCTCAAAATAAATAAATAAACATAAAAAAAGCCACCTGAGAAGAACAAGAGAATCATTTTTGAGAGTCAAATCTAGTCCACAGGCCACACTAATGTTCCACCCGCTTCCTCTGTCCTTTGTATTTGGTATCTCACATATGACTCAAATAATGGACACATTTCCAATGGGTGCACATAGGTATTATTAAAATATCATTCGAAGCCACCCCAATCCTAAGGAGACCGGCCATGGTTTTCCATCGAAAAGGCTTTTTACAAGATTTTTCAATGGTAATTGAATTACCGATTTTTCAGTTGGTAATTTAAATATATAGGCTTTTTGAGATCTACATAAAATAGTCAGATGCACATTTTTACAATTGGGTTAGGTGTACCTATGTCTGTATAGCCGCGTATGTAAAATGCCAACATTCGTCTACATGCCATGAATTCAGTGAGCATTCTACGTGAGCACCTTTGATAGCAGTATCTTCATCGATACCTTGGACATCTTGAGCTCAGGTTTTTTGAAAGGCTTCACTTTTGAGTCTAAGGCATTTGATTTGTTTTTTCTTTTTTTGAGGAGGCTTCACGCCCAGCATGGAGCCCAAAGCGGGGCTTGAGCTCAGGACCCTGAGATCAGGCAGCAGGGCGCCTGAGTGGCTCAGTCGGTTAAGCGTCTGGCTCTTGACTTTGGCTCAGATCGTGATCTCAGGGTTCATGGTGTGAGCCCTGCGTCAGGCTCCACAGTGACAGTGCAGAGCCTGCCTGGGATTCTCTCTCTCCCCTTGCCTCTGCCCCTCCTGCGCTCCCTCTCTCTCAAGATTAATAGATTAACTTAAAAAAAAAAAACAAAAAACAAAACAAAACACCCGAGCAGAGATCAAGAGTTGGACCCTTAACCCCCAAGCCACCTCAGTGCCCATGGTGTCTACGTCACAGAGACACAGCAGCTGAGAACAGGGTCACGCCACAGAGCCCACTAATGTCCCACGAAGGCAGTGGTCACTGATTCCTGTGTCCACAGTGCAGCCAGTCCCTGGAGGGCTTCTTCATGGGACAGTGAAATTGTACATTTAGCGCAAATCCGTAAGGCTGGGAATTGTGAGGTTGAGCCTCCGGATACTAACAAAGTGTGTATCTGATGACTCTCTCTCTTTCTCTCTTTTTTACCATTGGTTTCTGTCCACCTCCTACGTTTCCAAATCGAGCACCAAGCAAGCTTGATTTAGGATTCAGTGTTTTCTCCAGCTCCTACTTCACTGTTTAAATAATGTCATGGTGACTGTCCCTCACAGCACTGGGAGCTTCCCCAGGGGTCATTACCGGGGCACGCACATTCTCACACTGGGTACGAACCCACTTGCCCGGCTTGACGTCAAAAGTGAAAACCTGGGCCCAAGCCAGCTCTCCTTCCCCATTTGATACTAGCACGACGGGATCGAGTCCCATAATTCTCTGGGTCTGCACAGGTCACTGGAACAAGACTTGGGGAGGGGGGGGGCAGCAAAGCTTAGAAAATCCGGATTGTTGGCAGATTCACTTCCAGAGTCAGGAAAAGGCCACCGGCTCGCGGGTGCCATATGGCCTTGAGTGGAAGTCGCTCAGACAGTTGCACAAGCACAGGCGTGATCCGCTGTGACAAGCACTGAGGTGCCGGAAGGCACACAGGTCCTTCCCGTTCAGGACCAGGTCTGTGGGGGGAGGGAGTCTCTGCTCTTCCGTGGGCCTCGGAAGCCCACCTACCCATTTAATTTTCCCCTGAAACGCATGGGCGCCCAAAGCATCTGTTTAACTTTCTGGAGGAGAAGACAGGGCCTCATCTGAATTCTGTCTGTTAATTTCGTTCTTTCTTCCTCAGACCGCCTGGCGACCCAGCGATCCGGGATGTGTCACGCCCAGGATGCGGAAGGTGAGCGTCCTGTTTGGAAGCTAGAGATAAAAGAGCAGGTACAGACATTCCTTTTGATAAACTATGATGAAAGGTTTATACTGAAATGATTAGGTGAAACGAGACAAACGCCACCGTGAGCTCATTCTCCTCTCTTCCTATGTCCCAAATCACCTATCACATTAAAGTGAGTTCTCCCAGTTCTTAAAAAAGACACCTAGCAATTGTATGATTCTCACGTTGACTGTGTATACTTCTGAGTCTATTCCTCTGTATTGTGGAGCTGTTAAATCCTTGCTTCCTGCCAAAGCCCCTCAGAATCTCTCCATCCAGATGGTTCCCTTGTGTTCATGCAGTAGGGAAGCGTTAAATAAAGAAAGCCCACACAGACGCGGTGGGAAAGGGTCCCAAGGTTCAAGGATAATGAGCAAGCCGATTCCCCTTATGCAAAGACAAAAGTGACATCTCCTTAAAATTGTTAATTCGTTCTGAAGGGGGAAGTAATGACCCCCTCTGGCCATCATACTGAATGTCCATAGAGAGGAAAATGGTCTTCACTCACATTAACTCTGTGGGTCAAAGCCGAAAGCTCCATTCGCCAAAGGCTTCTTCAAGGGCACGGCTCTGCCAGATCAAAGCCACGTTCTCCAGAGAATAGAGCGTGAAGTTTTGTGGGTGGTGCCAGTTAGAACCAGGTGGGGACGCTATCCTATTTTTAATGAATCTCCCCCCCGGATTGTAGTATAAGCAGGTCCACAGTTGGAAACTGGGTGAAGCAGGGATATGGCAGCCGCAACGGTTTTCCAGGTTCTCATTGATTCAAACCTGTGTCTGTGGCCGGTGGTGGCTCTCCTGGCATTGATCTTGGCCGCCATTCATGCCTTCAGATCCTACAACACAGGACAACTGCATCTTTACTCTCTGCCCAAGGGCATTCAGACACTAATACCTTCTATTCATTTGCAGCCACAGAAAATGCCTAACCCTTAAGGATACAAAGCCTCTTGATCAAATGCAAAGTTTCAAAAGCGCCGAGACACTGGGAAATAGTCCTGCCTGGGAACATTTTCTCAGAGCATTAATGGGCTGTTCCCCGTTTCATACTGTCGCGTCCACGTATTCAAACTCCCCTTTAAAAGAATTCTGAATTCTGTAATTAGGGAGTAATTCAAGGCAGGAACATAAGGGGGTGTTATTACATTTTTCCCCAGAAGTCAAGCATTCATTTTGATGACAGAAGTTCCAGAATGATTGGCTCGTGGGGAAAGAGGAAGAACAGGAAATCTAAAGAACTACCACTGGTTTCAAGGAAGGCTTCCTGCGGTCTCGGGCATGCACTCGCCTGTAATGTATCAAATCGGAAGGCAATGAACGAGCTGCTGTAAATAAATCCCCGAGGTGGTGCCCAGATGGCCGCGGGGGTACTGGGAAAAGGCGGTGGGAACCGGTCCTTGCTGCCCTCGCACAGTGGAATATACCACGCAGCGACATGGAGATGTAGACAGGAAGCAGATGGAACGGGGGAAACGCTGAGGCACGGCGGGGAAGCAGCGTGGGGGAGGGGCTGGCTTCTAACCCCCTCCTGAGCTCAGAAGCATGAGCTAACCCATCGGTTCAGCCTCTCCCAAATGGAGAGGCTTCATCTGTGGCCGGGAGGTTCAGGCAGGCTTCCTGGACTCCTGAAGCCGCAGCACAGAGATAGGCACGTGGGTGGGTGGATGTATCTGTGCTTCGTTAGAGGTTAGAGCTGACGTTGGCTTCAGGCGATGTATCTCTATCCCTGTCCTTTCCCCGAACATCCAAGGATCACTTGGATGCATGTGGTTTCTCTTCTTATTGATAAATCAACAGCATCCATTAAGCGCTGATTGTGTGCAATCGGCCAGTGGGAGGGTGGTGATGGCAGAAGGCTGTCCCCGGGACCCCCTAATGAAGACTGCAGACCCAGATTTCGTGGGGATTGTAAACTGGCAGAGTGAGAGTCATCTGTCTACCCATCCATCCATCCATCCATACAACAAGCACATTGAGAATTCATTCTGTGCACTGGGACAGTGAAACAATACTCAGTACATAGTCAGCGAGGACCACAGACTTCCCACAAGGGGGGACGTTGTAAGGAGGTGTGGCAAGGTCAAGGATTTCGGGGGCTGAGCTAGGAAAAATATTTGACCACCAGGTGGCAGTAGCACACAATGGGCTTATTCGAGCGGCCGGACGGTTTGCAGGCCAAAGCCCCCCCCCGCTGCATGGGGCCACCCAGAAGGGGTGCAGAGAACGAGGGAGCTCTTGGGGGGGGGCTCGAGTGCACGGGTGACGGGGCTCAGCAGCGCGGCAGGAGTCCTCCTCCGGGAGCTCCGACGGCCGGCAGCTGCTTGAAGTCTGCGGCTCCGGGGTTTCTTATCTGCCGCGAGCAGATGTCAGTGCAGTTTTGTGTGCAAAGCAGGCAAGCTGTAAATAGCTAAAAATGCACTTATTGGGGCTATGTTTAAAACAATTGGTTGTATAACAGTTTGAGTCTCTGTCAGCAGGTTTTTGAACGAATGCGTCCCAGTCTGCAGTGAAGAAATACACAATCTGAGGGACCCATTCACAGGGACCCTCTTCAGCTCATTTACATAATGGGAGGGCAACAGACAGTGACTTCCTGGAGCTCAAAAATGGGTGAGTGATGCGGAGACATCCACCCACGCTTCCCTTCATACCACCGGCACTGACTGAGCGCCTGATCTGTCTCGAGCATCTTTCTCAAGGGAGGTGCAGACAAAGGTGAGGTAGGAACTCGCACTCCGTTGTATGAGACGAGCACAGATTCGGGGGTAAATGCAGACAAACCCATTGAGCAGACAGCTGCCCCGACCACACAGGACGACAGGAGCACCGTTCCTGGATTGAGTGTGGGGCCCCTGCCTTCCACGGCCATCTGTCTGGGTATGGGGTGTGTGTGTGTGTGTGTGTGTGTGTGTGTGCGCGCGCGCGCGCGTGCCCTTAAGCCCCCAGCTGAACCTTGAAGGCTGTACCTCACTGGTAGTGTAGCAGGGAGGACGATGTTGTTAACTGTAGATATTGTGATTCACACTTGAACATCACCTCTTCCCATCCCCCAGCCCCACCTCCACCTGTGACCACGGATGGAGGCACCTTCTTGGAGATGCAGGAACTGGAAAGCCCACAAGGGAGCAGACTTGAGCGACCTCCTTGCTGCTGGACCAGGGTCCAGCACTTTTTCTTGTTCTGAACGCCCCACCCAAAGTTGTGTATTAGCTTTTATTTATTTATGTTTTTGGAAATAAATCCTTAAAATTTTTTTGATGTTTATTTTTGAGAGAAAGAGACAAAGCGTGCCCAGGGCAGGGGCAGAGAGGGAGGGAGACACAGAATCTGAAGCAGGCTCCAGGCTCTGAGCTGTCAGCACAGAGCCCCGCGCAGGGCTTGAACCCATGAACCATGACATCATGACCCGAGCTGAAGTCGGACGCTCAACCAGCTGAGCCTCCCAGGCCCCCAGTAAATAAATTCTTCTTTGATCAGTCCTTATTTGAGTGCCCTATCTGTTTCTTGCACCTCATATCGTGGCCCGACTCATCGAATTATGTCCACTTCTACTGTAAAGATATGAATCCTAATTTTTAAATAAGTGTATATACGTTTTCTTTCTGTGATTGTATGCAAATACATACGACAGGCACCAACCAGAGAACAGAAGGAATAAATAGTATATATTTATATATATATACTGGGGAGTGCAGCCTAAGCGCTTGCATCCGCATTCCAGTGTGGGTTTCAGAGATACCCCAAAATCTCTTAGGCGTGGTTGTGAGTGGAAACAGTGACTCGGTCCAACTAGTTAGGGGAAGAGGCTGTGTCCAAGGACTCCTAGTTAGTGGTTTTGGATACCCAACTAGAACCGAATCTTCATGATCCCCAGCCCATTGTTCTTTTAACACGCCAATACACGGTGAGTTGTTAATTCTGGCATTAAGGAGACTGGCTGGGTGAAAGTCAGTGTCATCGACCAAAGGGGTGGGACACTCTACCAGTAGGGCATTGGAAATATTTGTAGCATTTCTGTGCTTTTCCAAGTTGAACCAAATCTCGTTTGGGGGTCACTTAAAAACTGCCCGGGAGGAATATTTGTCTTGTTCTCCAAGGACACTTAGGGAGACCCAGATAGACGAGAAAATCAGCTCAAAGGTGTATCACAAGGAAAATGGGGGCAAGATTTAGTACTCAGGGAAGCTCCAGGAGACAGGGAAGGGCACCGAGAACCTTGGACGGGGCAAGGAAGAGAATTCATGCACCCAGCCTATGGCACCCAGTGCTAATTGGCTGTAACAGCAGAATTTTCTAGAACAAGGAAATTGTGAATCTCCCACCCCCACCTCCTATTGACCCTGTAAACACAGCGTCTCTCAAGTCTTATGCACAAAATACTTTTCTACTGTGAGCTTGCGTAAAGGTAACAAAGTCATGATCGATAGTCTGGGTCCGTCTGCAGGGTTATTTTCTTGTTCCACAGTATGTTTTGTTTTTGTTTTTGTTTTTTAACTTTGATTGCATTAGTATCTAAGATTAAAGCTTTGGAACTATTCACATTAAAAAATCTAGATTTTTGGAGTCTCTTGAAGCGGGTAGAAATAGTTCTGTACAAAAGCAACCTGCAAGGGCTGGAAATATCTACTACCCCTTTCAGTACGTACTCTTCAGTTCGGGCTTAACTTGGAGTCCTTATTTCAATTTCTGGCCTGACCTCTCTATGCATGCGAATTTGAAAACCCAGGACAGGAAGAATGTATAAAATGGCCTGTCGCTCATCCTCAGATCCCTCAAATTGTGGAAGCTCTTGAAAGGTTCAGCCCTGGCTAATGATCCACGGTATCATCAGCCCCTGAGGCTGGTGGGGCTTCCCTGGGATTCGTTAAGTGTTTTCCGCAAGCTCCCTTGTCGGTAACACCCGAACAGATCACTGCTTCTCTTAGATAACTTCTGTCTCAGATTTTTATCCCTTTCCTTAATAACGACCTCCTTTTGTTCTTCTTGGGTGAGCATAATACAATTTCTCTGAACACGTGTAAAGTTAATTCATCTTTGGCACCTTGTATTTCAAACCAAACCCCAAAACGACGCTAATCTCTAATTTATAACAAACCGGTGGTGCGTGAATTTCATTAAATCATATGGGACTAAAAGACAGACTTTGTTTTTATCCCAAGATACATTTGGTGAAGCCCGCTTAATATCGCATTTGTTCGGTGAGTTGAATAAAGGGGGCTGCTCTGCTTGGTACCTGGAGTGGTAAGTATATATATTCAGATTTTCCACCTGCCATGTCCTCCTAATTCTTAGCTGAGAAAAAAATCACCTCTGTGAAAAAGAAATATTTAGATCAGGTCATTTCTACCCTGAAAAACAGATGGATTAAAACTTCTTTTATGTTATTAAGCAATTGCACACAATTTACATAATAGGATAGTTCTGTTCACACAACCACGTGAATAATTATAATGGGAATTATAATTATGACCAGGAAATGTGAGGTATCTTATCAAGAAAAATCTACTTACTCAAAGGTATAGTTCATTTCCTGAACGAGTTGCCTTGTTTCTAAAGAACTAATTTTGCATGATGCACCACAGCAGGGGGAGGTGTCTAAGTATTTGAATCAGCGTATTTTACTTTTGCTACGCAGGAACGGAGAATCAAAAGTGGGGGCAAATTTCCGGCCAATATGTCAACAACAAGTGAGTTTCTCCCCGGATGCGACAGGCACCTGCTTTCTCTGGGGACAGGAGGTTCTGGAGACTTGTTCCCTGTAATTGTCACAACAGGAATGTGGCATGAAGTTGACCAACAGAGCAAGTCGGAAGGTTCCGAGGTTGAAATAATATACCAAGGAGACCCATGTTGCTAACCTCCGTATCTGACACAAAACTCAAGAAGTAAGTGGGAGCCCTCACCTCGCTGTGTGTGAAATTTCAGGTCATGTGCTCAGCGTCCGGGTTACCAGATAAAGGACAGGACAGACAATGCAGTTTGGGATATATTTATGCTAAAAGTACGGTCTCCGGATAAGGTATAGGATGGGCTGCATTTGGGACATACTTATGCTCAAAATTATTTGTTGTTTATCTGAAAGTCAAATTTAACTGCTCCCGTGTTTTTATTTACTAAATCCTACAACCCTGTGGATGTTAGCCGCTCATCCCCACCCGGTGTCCCAGCCCATTCAGGGAGGACTTCATTTTAATGGAAAAAAGAGACAGCACTGGGGAAAGTGGCTTGGCCGTATCAGTGATGTTCAGTTCGGGGGAGGTTTCCTCCTCCCGGAAACCCATTAGCCTCTGGCTGTTTTAGTTCCCTTAGTGCATATGTTGGGGATCGCACAGGTACTCGGAGGATTAAGCGCTCAATTTACAAGGCTTGGGGGGTAGTGGTTGAGATGGGCCAGCTAGCCAAGGCATGACTTCCCCATGACCACCGGTTGTCAGTGTGACCTCAGGCAGCCCCCTCAACCTCTCTGAGCTTCTGATTCTCATCCTTGACATGGAGATAAAGAGAGTGCCCATTTCATGGGGTCTTCCGGAGGTCGGTACCTAACCGTGTAAATGCTGAGAGCAGCTCGGAAGTGTCGTGAAATGCCTGGATGCAGGATGTTGCAGGAGGGACTTGAGCGCACTCTTTTCCATCCTTCCTTCCCTGGGTCACAGCCCCTCCACTCCCCTTTAGCCTCACTGACTTTTGAGCCCTTTGTGCCGGGAACTAATGCAAACATTCTACAATTAAATTTTTTTTCCATTTAATTTCACAGTGGGCCTGTGAGTTTGGCTCTTCCCTTAGCTGAGTTTTCCAGATGCAGAATGGAGGGTAAGTCTCTCGCCCAAGGGCACCCAGTTGGTAGGGACAGAGCCTGAGGGGAGCCCATGTGGTTCACCTAGACCCCATGCTCTTCCTGGAAGTGAAGCCTCTGGGCTGGGGAGGCGGGGCTCCAGGAGTCTCCGCCTCCTCATTCCCATGATCTGAACAGAACAGGGGTGCGGGAGACTGCAGTCACCTGAGCCCCTTCCCCTGGATGTCTACTCCGTCTTCCTTGTTTCCCTGGTCCTTTGGGGAAAGCTGGTAAGGGCTGGCTGTCCTGAGGGAGGGTCCTTTCTGTCTGTGTGCGCTCTTCCTTGGGGGTGAGTTTCCTGCGGAGAAAACCCCATCTGTGGTCACTTGGTTATAAACTAGTAACCAAAACATTCAAGTAAAATTCCCAAACCCAAGATTTTCCTTAAGACTTTCCAGTTCAACTGACAGATCCTCATATCCAATCTACAAAACGAATACATTTTAACATTTATGTTAAGGGGTTCTTTAAAAGATCGGTTAATTAAATTTCTTTGCATATTTGTGAATGTAACATATCTGCTTTCTTTTTTTTCTTTTTTTTCATTTTTAATGTTTATTTACTTTTGGGAGATAGGGCGTGAGCAGGGGAGAGGCAGGGAGAGAGGGAGACACAGAATCCGAAACAGGCTCCAGGCTCTGAGCTGTCAGCACAGAGCCCGACATGGGGCTCAAACTCACGAACCGCGAGATCATGACCTGAGCCGAAGTCAGATGCTTAGCTGACTGAGCCACTCAGGCGCCACTATCTGCTTTCTTTTCAAGCAACTTAAATGTCATTTTATAAACAAAACTACCCTACGTATTTAAACACGCATCATGTATTTAATAAAATGAACAAATTGTCTTTAACATTTCAACATCATTTTAGCATTTGGCTAGATTTCTTTTATTTTTCAACTTAAAATCACAAGGCAAAAAATCGATTTCAAATTGCATCTTAACTGGGAAAAATGGTGGTGCTGTAACACAAAGTGGTGAATTATCTTCGCTGCTATGAGCACTTTAAATACAAATAGTGTCCAATTACTCCTGAACAGAAAAATAAAACATACAAGTTTGATAGAATTCATCATCCCTGTTATTGACTCTAAGCTTTCCCGGGTTTAAAGAGCTGCTAAGATACAATTTTAACATTTCCAGAAAATTTTAGCATTGCGATTAAAGCCCAAGCAAATTGGAACTCCTTCTCCACACAAGGGTGAAGTTGCCTCTCCGCGGAGGAATGTGGTTCCTTGGAGGTTGGAGACCTTCAGCTGGGACAGAGACTCTGAGGAGCTGATTTTCCTTCCCGCCTGGACTGGCGCCTCAGCCCTATTCTCGTGACTTTATGTCGGCGAGTAGAGAGGCCCTTGTTTCCACGCGGGAGGATCTCACAGCCCAAGGCCCTGGACACAAGATGGCAGACTGCTTCCGCCCTTGATTAGACCAACCCACATGGTCCTCCTTCCCCGCAGGGGCAGGGCCCTTGCTGTCCCGGGCACGTCCATGAGCGCACACTGGGGTCCGCACTCTTCTCTGTCTGTTTCATCTTAGCGGCTAAGGTCATTCCAAGGACACTCGCCTCCCAGGCTTCCATCTGCAACCTTCACTCAACAAAATCTGCTCTGTCCTGTCACCCTGTGCATCAGCTCATATTTTCAGTCCTGTTTGGCCACTGGGGATAATGTTCTATCTCCACTGAGCCTCTGCTAATCCAGACTCTCTAGATTATATATAAAAATAAAAATACAAATGTGTGTTCAGGTGCATATACGCATACATCTATGACTTAAAAATCTTTTAAGCTCTTGAACACGCAGTAGCACATTCTTTAAATTTCTTCAGAGAAATGGAATGGCATGTTTTAAATGTTTTATTTATTTCTGAGAGAGAGAGACAGCGTGAGCAGGGGAGGGGCAGAGAGAGAGGGAGACACCGAATCCGAAGCAGGCTCCAGGCTCTGAGCTGTCAACACAGAGCCCGACGCGGGGCTGGAACCCACGAACTGTGATATCATGACCGGAGCCGAAGTCGGACGCTCAACTGACTGAGCCACCCTGGCACCCCTGGAATGGCATTTTTAAGCAACTTTTCTTTCCTAATCACTTAATAGACTCTAATAGCAAATACATAAAAATTACAATGACTATAAAATTTATTACTGTACTTACATTTCAGCATATTCTAAAACACCATATAATTGATGTAATTAATTTAGTCACACGCATATACAGCCATATGATTAACGGAATAAATGAAATTCATACACACACATACGTATGAGTACACAAACACCATGCACTTATTTAAATAAAAAATATCCTACTACGTTTTTTCTTTTGAATCAATTTTTTTCTCTGAATGTAATTAACTCATTGCCTTTTATGAAGTCAATGTATTTCAATTAACCACAAACCATTACCGTGAGTGCTCTAGTTTTTAAATGCTCAAGATTTTCATAACTGGGCCAGCGAAAGCCTTTAATTAATGTTCTCCTCCTGTTTAGAATTCCCGTTAAGATCTAAGAAATATTCTTGCTGTCTGGCGACATGGCCAAGCTGTAAAACCCTCTTGACTTTGTTTTTGCCCCAAGGCTTAGAATTAACCACTCTCCCATGAGTACTGGGTTCTTTTGACTGAATTGATGTTGGAAGCCAGCGTCCGGGGTCTATGGACATTGGTGGTTGGGGCATCTGGGGGACTCAGTCGGTTTAAGCGTCTGACTTCGGCACAGGTCATGATCTCACAGTTCTTGAGTTTGGTTCATGAGTTCGGTTCATGAGTTTGAGCCCTGCATCGGGATTGCTGCTCTCAGTCCAGAGCCCACTTTGAATCTTCTGTCCCCTTCTCTCTCTGCCCCTCCACAACCAGCACACTCCCTCTCAAAAATAAACAAACATTTAGAAAAGGACAGATTAACAATGAGATGTGATGAAATATGAATTGCATTTTCGATAGCTGGTAATCCTTATGATTACCTCAAAATAGCATCTTTAACCTGAGTGTACTTTAGCCCCTTAGATACTATCAATGCAAAATTATTTCTTTTCTGTATACTGACAAGGCTAAACATTGTTAAATGGTTTTAAAAATTGGTGTTTACACACAAAATTAAATAATTTTAATTTTCCCTCACAGTCACATAAATTATAGCTGATTGAAATTAGAATTGGAATGCTCCCATGATTAGACCTTTTGAGTTTTTCTCCTGCTACCTTCCAGCCTCCTAAAGGGTATAATTTAAGGAGAAATAAGAGAAGCTACTTTTCCCAGTGGGAAGTGAATACACCGTACTCACCATCTTAGAAATGCTCTGCTATGGAAGCTTTGACATTGGTCAAGGAGGAATGTGTATCAATGGGGTATGCAAAGATATTCGCTCTAAGTGTATTCCAGAAAGACTTGTCTACGACGTTTTGTCTCAGGGCACCTGGTTGGCTCAGCCAGTTAAGCATCCACCTCTTGATGTCAGCTCTGGCCACAATCCGAGGGTTGAGGGATGGAGCCCCGAGTCAGGCTCCATTTTAAGCGTGGAGCCTGCTTAAGATTCTCTCTCTCCCTCTCCCTCTGCTCCTCTCCCCTGCTCACTCTCTCTCTCTCGAAAATAAACAAATCAATAGAAGTTTTGTCTCAAGCATGTTCTACTGGAGAGTCCTCAACATTGTCCTGTGAGTAAAGTCTAAGGCTATCTTGCCCATGGTCATTTGAAGAAGCCTGTGGCATTGCGAGGAAGGCAGAGTTGAATGTCATATTTACATTTCAATTAGTAACCAGTATGAAGCCTCTTGGGTATCTCTGGGCAGAGGAAGTTTCTACCTTCTTTATGAGGGTAGCAGAAGGTTACCTCCTTCTGAACGAGGAAAAATTTGCCCTTAGTGGGCTCTTTGTATTTTCAAAGAGGCTTTTCACATACTCTTTCCTCTTGCTCTTGACTTTGGCCAAAGGGAAGAGAGAGGTGAGCTGGGCTTTGGACACTCCAGTCTGCCTTTGCATTTGCTGGTGGTTCTCCAAGCGACCTGTGGACATGTAGCAATTCACCGTGAAGCCTGCAGTGGTCTGCCTCCTTCAGCAGCTCACAGAGGGACGGAAGACAGACACAGGGATGGTGGGGAAGGTATATGTGGGCACAGTTTCTGCATAATACACATGGGGGGGAGGTCAATCTCAAAACAAAACTGGTAAATAACGGCTTAGGAAATATATTTTCCTTCTTTGAAACCATAATAGAAAATAAGATAAGAACGAATGAGGAAGCACCAAACAAGATAAGGTTTTATTTTTATTGCTTTCTCGTTTTTGGAAAGCTTTCTCTCCATGTAATATTAAAACTAAGAGTTAGTAGTATTAAGTTCAGTCGTTTAAATATGAATCTTATTACCTACAACGTTGAAAAGGGGGAAAATGCCACAAAAAACAACATCTCTATATAAAAAGCACAGGATTTGGAGTCTGGCCATTTCCAGGGCTGACTTACAGATCCTTTTGTACAACTTAATCAATTTCTCTGAACCTTTTTTTCCTCACACATTTAATAAAGATAATTCCTCACTGTGGTCTTCATAGATCGTAAGATATATGCATGAAGTATCTATCACGGAGTTAGGACTTAGTAATAAATTTCAGTTAACATTACTATCATTGGAATTTTTAAAAATGATAATATTGGAGGCATATGGTTGGTGGCTCAGGGGCTGTGGCTGTTGGGTTTGCAGTATATCGATGGTCATCTGGCAGCGACACTGGTGACAAGTGTCATTTCCTGTTGTCCCAGGGGTGACCCAGTCCCTTGATGGGTTAAATTCCAGGATAAACACAGATGAAACCAGAATTGATCAACTGCCATATAACTCCAAACTTAAATGCATGAAAGGGAAGTTCTGGGTATTCATGCAACGTGTCTAAACCTGCCTTATCTCGAAAGCTTATCTCGAAAGCTGGACCAGATTAACTTTAGTGGGAAAAGATATGCCTTCTCTTCTGACTGGTAAACACAGGGCCTTGGGCATGGCTGCTGTGCAATGCAGAGTTGCTGAATGAATCAACGAATGACTTCAATGTGATTAATACCAGCACTAGTTGATTTTTATCCAACACTTAGCATACGTTCTGATATTGAGCAAAGAATGTCCCAAGCGTTTTGGAGAGTGTAACAAATGAGGTCTTGCTCAGGCTGTATATGGTCCCTGCTGAGAATCAGGAACTGTACTAAATAATAAACTAAAAAGAGATGAAGGCTTCCCACGTACGCCGTGTCTTTTAGAGAATCTCAGTTGAATTCAAAGGGGAATGGCCGGTGATGAGCAATTTGGCATACACTTCAGAAGCAAGGGTCACAATCCATGCGACGTGTTTACATATACGGGAACTCTGCCACAAGTAAAAACGAGTAGTTCCATATACAGCCTTAGAATGTGTATGTTGCTTAGCTCAGTTATTACTGCAATAGGACCCGCTGTAGAGAAGCTTCCTGGAGCTGGTGGGGGAGGGACTCACTGCCCTTCGGTGAGTTGGGGTGGATTCACGATCACGTACCACCAAGCAGGAACTGATGCAACTAAATAAAATGAAAAAGAGCAAATGCACAACCGTATACGCATGAGACAGATCAGACCCAAGAAGTGACACTCCCCTGGCAGTATCTATGGCTACTGAGTAAATCTACAGACCAAATTGGCAGGGAGCCCACAGGGGGCGCTGTCCTCAATCAACGTGGAAAGTGTGAGAAGATGCCTACTGGGGCTGCAGCCCTTAGGTCTGTGTCCTGGGTGAGACCCCCACTGGGGTAGACCTGCTGGTGGGACCAATCAGCGCGTGGCCAAGGGTTGCTTCTTTACCTAAATCTGCGGTCACGAATCTAAACACCTCCAGGGGCCAAGGACAAGCACGGCTGGACCAGCGGGGAGTCTGGAACACTCCTGAGCTCCAGCACTTTATTCACGAAAAGCCAGGAAGGCTCAGCCTTCCCCTTGGGTCTTGGGTCTACTCTGAGCTAAGTGGTGACATCTTGAGATGTCTGGGCTTCCGTGATTAGCGATCTGTTCAGATGAAACATCACTTTTTCTAGTTGTCTCTCTCTAGCCTTCAGTATTACGAAGGTACAATTTTTTTTTTTTTTATCTCGTAGAATCTTCTGAACACTCATCCCCTCCAGGAAAACTGAAGCTTGTCAAAGGTTAAATGTCTCTTTGTACTTCTTTTCAGCTTGAGATTGGTTGAGAGCCACATGCCCGTCACGGAGTTACCGCAAAGGGATGTCTTCGGGTTTCCGTGGGAGACTGGAAGGAGGGCACCTAGGAGTCAGTACGGTGCAGGCTGCTTTGACCTTCAGGGTATCACAGCTCAACTGAAATTCATCATTATAGGGTACAGATAACTGAGGGGGGCATCACTCCTTCGGGTCCTTCAAAGCCAATTTCTTTACTCCCTGGTATTTCTGGGCCCTGGAGTTGTAACTGTCTCCTCCTATCCACCATCAACAGGGGGTCCAGATTTACACGGATGACCTAGAAAACACAGATACAAAGCCATAGAGCAATGGCTGAAATACGTAAGGTTGATATGATCTCCTCAAAAGGAAGAGGGCGCTCGTGATTCCAGGAGATCTTTTTTTTTTTAAGAGACCTGCACATTTTTTTTTAAATTTTTTTTTAATGTTTTATTTATTTCTAGGAGAGAGAGAGAGAGAAAGAGACAGCGTGAGCAGGGGAGGGTCAGAGAGAGAGGGAGTCACAGACCCTGAAACAGGCTCTAGGCTCTGAGCTGGCAGCACAGAGCCTGACGCAGGGCTCAAACCCACGAACCGCGAGATCATGACCTAAGTGAAAGTCAGATGTTTAACCGACTAAGCCACCCAGGTGCCCCTCCAGGAGATCTTAAATGTGCAACTGGGGCTCTGATCCCAGGCTTCCTGGTGACAACTACCAACTACCACAGAAATGCCACCGGACACACTGATGACGACGAATAAAGCTGAATTTTTATCATAATTACTACAGCAAGGGGAACACCACCTTGACTGAGCATTAGCAATGTCTTTTAAAAAAAAATTCTTAAAATGTTTATTTATTTTTGAAGGAGAGAGAGACAGAGTGTGAGCAGGGGAGGGGCAGAGAGAGAGAGGGAGACACAGAATTGGAAGCAGGCTCCAGGCTCTGAGCTGTCAGCACAGAGTCGGATGCAGGGCTTGATCACACAATCTATGAGATCATGACCTGAGCAAAGGCAGAAGCCCGCCGACTGAGCCCCCTGGGCGCCCCAGGCATTAGCAATGTCTTAATAAGGGGGAGATGGAATGTGTGTTAGGTTACAAAGTCTCTCCTGCCACCAGTAGCTGGAGGCCTTGCAGGGACAGTGGACTTCGTGGGTTTATTGAGCAAATTTGAGGGTGCCCAATTTTCACATCTGTACCGTCTCTGGAACCACACAGAGTATAAAACGTGGCCTCTTGAATCACTCGACTGTATCCTAGATGCTCTTTCTCTGTATTTAACAAGGAATAAAGCCTGTGTTGCCTCATCCGATGGATGTATCATCAGGTTCTCCCTGTGTTATTTATCCTTCCCACCGCCTAGAACTGTTTTTGCCTTCAGAAGGCTACTAAGGGAAATGCTTCATCTCAAAAACTTCAGACATCTTGAGACAAGACTTCGCTCACAGAACATCCAAAACTAGCGCACAAAGCAGAGGCATCCGCGTGGAGATGACTAATCACAGGCATCTCTGCCAAGAGTGGCTTTGGCTGGTGAAATGATCAGAAGTTGCTATTTCTGCTCTGCAGTCCCCAACCTCTCCTTCTCCCACACTCCTGTGAAAGATACACATTGCCTGCAGGAGCTCCTTGAGCAGTGTGAGTGTTCTCTCTCATTTCTGTTGCCAAATGTTCTCAGCCCCATCACACGCATGGCTCTCTTCTACCAGAGAGTTCACAGAGCCTTCCACAAGGAATGGGAAGGCTTATGTAGATCCCGAAGATCCACCCCTCAAAATTACCCAACAAACATTCAGAATAACAAGCTTTGGATTCAGCCTCTGAATGAGTGGGGACATGCCAGTTGTTGAAGGTTGAGCCAATCAAACCAGAATCAAAGATTTCGAGTCATGTTCCTTATGGATATAGACCATCGTAGAAGAGCTCCAGTGAGCATCAGGAGAGCAGGGTCATCTTTAGGGCTTCAGACATGACGGGTGGTGAGTCAGGGGCACACACTGCTGCCGGCCCATCAGTGAATCTCCCCTTTTCCTTGTCGATAAAATTCTAGAGTTGGTTGAGGTGCAGCCCATTCATGGTCTTCGGGGTCTGATTGGCCACGGATGATTATGGCCACCCAGCTCCCATTCAGCAGACGCTCGTTTTCTTGGTTTCTGTTGTAGCCAGAGGAGGCATCTCTGCTGGGGGAGCTCTCAGTTGAAAGACACTTTGTCATCCACTTTCTACTTTCTTGGGACACATACGCGTGATGGTTGGAGCTTCTTCAGCTGTGTTATCACCGTGAAGTGACGGTCAAGAGGATGAAGAGTCAACAGGCCAGTGACATAAAGAAGAAAGATGGACAGTGGCTGAACCCCAGAGACACCACGGAGGGCATGAACATTATCACAGAATCACAAAACCCCACATTCACTGTGGAGAAAACAATTCATGTCTTTTTTGCTGAAGCCACTGTTGGTTGGGTGTTTATCCTACCACAGCTGAAGCCTTATCCATGACACAAATAATACCTACGCTTTCATTTTATTTTTTTAAATATATATTTTTTTATTTCTAGGAGAGAGAGAGAGAGAGACAGCGTGAGCAGGGGAGGGTCAGAGAGAGAGGGAGTCACAGACTGAAACAGGCTCCAGGCTCTGAGCTGGCAGTCAGCACAGAGCCCGACGCGGGGCTCGAACCCACGAACCATGAGATCGTGACCTAAGCGAAAGTCGGACGCTTAACCGACTAAGCCACCCAGGCACTCCTCATTTTATTTTTTAACCATGTCAGTAATCGTTAACAACCGGCCGAAAGAGAAAAGAAGAGAAAGGGAACCATAATCAACTGTCATCTCATCATGTGTACGTATTCCTAACTTTCCATCCTAGTTGCCTACAGTTCACATTGTACTAATCCCTCTCCCCATGACAAGCGGGAAATACACTTAGTTTTTGGTCTGTCTGTTCCATCCTTCCTTCCCCAATTCTCCAACTACAATTAAATGGGGGGAAAAAAAAACCACCCAACTTAACAGCATAAAGTTTAAAATCTTCTTCTAATGGAGGCCATCCTGCCTGGTGCTAATCTTCCAGCAGTTTATAGCAGGGAGAGGGCACCCAGTAGCTGTTTGCAGATTAAATAATTGGCATATTGGAACGCTAGTCTTTCTCAGGAGTCAGTCTGGGGTCTGCTTATTTATACTTATAGAAAGTCACTTGTTTGCTTATCTCTTGAGTTTCTAGCACAATCTCTTTGGAGGGTTGGCATTCTGGAAGGGCCACAGTTTAATAGCCAGATAATCCAGTCACAATGACAGGCGACCTTCAGAAAGACGAAAATCTCCTGGCACTGGGATTTAGCTCTGAAAAGCTTTTTAGAGGCTGCTGGCCACACAAAGAAAGCAGCGTCTGCACTGATAAGGGGAAGCTTTCCAGTCAGTGCCGCTGATAATTAAGTGGCCTTGTCAGAAAGCTGAGATATACATAGATGCAATTGGGGATATTTGATTTTAAAAGGGTATCAACACATGAAAGGGAAGAAAAAGGATTTTAAAGAATTGCCTTTAAGACTCTTTTGATGTCGATCAAACCTAAAATATGTTGCTACCCAAAGACACTCAATCCCTTATTCTGAGGCGCCATTATAAAAATGGGGCCGGGTTTGGCAAAAGCTTACAATGTGCTTTTGTACGCTTTTTAACACCCAAATGTGTGCATTCTTGAGTTTTTAGTATGCGGACCTGCGTTCTGTAAGGATGGAGGCTGCTTATTTAGCAAATGCAGCCGCAGGACATTTAAGGCAATTAGAACAGGAAGAACATTCGGCCAGAGCAGGCCACGCTGCCGCAGAAATCGCTTTGTCAGGAAATTCGACTGCAGCAGTGACATGGAAGGTAGATACAACATGCCGCCTTCCTAAAAACCAACGGTCCTTATAAAGTCGGCCATTAGCTGATTGATTTATTGCAAGTAAGGAGACCTTATCAATAGCCTTTATCGCTGTACCTCTTGATTAAGAAACAGAAAACAGTAATTCTGCATCATTCTGGATAATTTGCTTGAATCTGGTAGCTATCATGGTGGTTTACAGCAAACTCTACTTAGGTTTTGGGGAAAGCATCTTTGTGTAATGAGGCATCACAGCGTTGTTACCGTGCTTTGGGGGTGGGGAGCAGAGGATGGGGGTGTGCGGTGTGACTCAGAAGCCAGAGGGCCTGTGTTCAGATCCCAGCTCTGTCACTTCCCAGCCGTGTACACCTGGGTAACATTGTTAACCTCTGTGTGCCTCACTTTCCTGTTCTGTTCTGTAATGTAGGGATGGTGCCAGAGTACTGCATTTGTTAAATGAGTTAAGAATATGAAGAACTTAGGGGGCACCTGGGTGGCTCAGTTAGTTGAGTGTCAGGTTCGAGGTCAGCTCAGGTCACGATCCCTGCGTTGTGAGATTGAGCTCTGCATCAGGTTACGCACTGGGCGTGGAGCCTGCTTGAGATTCTCTCTCTCTGTCTCCCTGTCTCTCTCTCTCTCTGTTCCCCTCCTCCACTTGCATGCACATTCTCTCTCTCTCGTTTTCTCTAAAATAAAATAAAAAAGAATATGAAGAACTTAGAATACTACCCAGTACATAGCACATGCTATCATTATCCCCTAAGGACCCACCTAGTCTCTATCAAGTGCCCCTGAGAAAGGATAGAGGGCTTCTGTTTTCCACTAGCCCCCTTCCTCCATCAGGCCACGAACAAAGGGCTGACTCTTCTGGATGGGAAAGTGAAAAAAGAAGGGGAAGCACAAGAGAAGATCATTGAAAAATGGTCATATCTCAGAAAGCTATTTTGGCCACAAAATAATGTGATGAAATTCCCAGAGAATGTTCCTACTCTGTGCTCACCTGTGACTTCAATGAACTTGTATGTCAAAAGTTACGTAGGTGGCTTGTTTTTCCATATAGGAAAAGAGGCAAATAAATAAATTTTCCCATTGACCACCTGGATGTCCAGAGGTTACGGGCCCCTCTGAGGGCTTTCTCTTTTGCTCTTTCTTTTTTTTCCTTCTCCCCCCCATCCTCATCCCTTGATTTAATCTTCTTTTTGTCTCTCCTTTTCATCCTCCCTCCCCCCTCCCTCCCTCCCACTATCGTTATCTGATATTCATCAAGAAGCAGCAGTCCTGTTTTGAATGTACAAAAATAGATTCCTCCAAGTGGCTTTTTCCCCCTAAGGGATGATAGATTGCTTTTCTCCCCTCAGTGCCAGCCAGAAATTGAAACAGACGAAGCATGTCTTCCCCAGTGGCAGACAAGGGAGTGAGGCTCGCGGAGAGTATGAGCCTGGACATATCTGGAGAGCAAGGAGGGGAGAGGCGATCCGGTGCGCAACGGGAGGTGGGGATGGGGAAGAGGTGGTCGCTTTCTTCTAACACCACCCTCACCGTGCTGTGTGCCTGTTTATGGGTTTTCCGCATTCTTCCCAAGATATCGACAGTGTGACTGTTCAGAGGTGAATAAATCAATTCAGTGGATTCGGGAAATGTAGTATCAATACTCACGATGCATTCACGGTTATTTGTGGATGCGTGTGGCGCGGAGAGAACATCTAAGTGGCCAATGTGCACGTTGGGCGATGGCGAGCAAGGCCACCCTCAGCCTTTTGCTTCAGCTCTCGGACTGAAAACAAGCGTTCTTTCCACGACCCACTTAGTGCCACGGTTTCGCTTTTGGTTTATTTATTTTTGATTTTTTTTTTTTGCCTTTTTATGCTTTTGTTGTCTTGTTCAGCTAGTGTTGACGTGTTGCCTAGTGACTCTGCACACAACACAGCTGCCAGGTGCCCCCAGAGAAGCTTCTCTAGATAAACTCCCTCAAGTTCCAGCGCTAACATTGGCCCTGAGTTCAGCATTCATGAATCAACAATCTATGTCAAATAACGTGTCTTCAATCATAAAGATGCATAAAAAAGATTGTTTTGATCAGCTGATAAAATGCAACAAGACACACCCAGAAATCTGTATCTATATTTCCCCTAGAAAAAATTGTCCAGGATTTGCTAATTCAGTGTTGGTCATGACCCTTTAGAACGTAGCTACTACGGACAATGAGAATTGGCTTCCACTTGCGGAAACGTCAGTCTAGATTACTCTTCTTTCTCCACCCTTGCGGTATTATTTTTCATGCCAAGAAATAGAATGTCATTTCAGGGTTAACATTTGCCTCCACCTTCTATGGGGGACCCATCCTTCTCAAAACACTGACTTTTACTTCGGAGTTGGCTTAATTAACAGGGTAACAATGACGTTATGAACGGGAATGATATTCCCAGGTCTGTGCAGATGGTAACCTGCCTCGTTCTTGGCTGCTTGTGATATTTATTGTTCTTGGTCGGTCGGCACTTTTACAATGCGGTGACTCAAATTTTTTTATAGCTGTTTTACTGGGCTGATTTTTCGCACTGCATTTGGTCAACCCTTTCCAGACACCCAAGGAGTTAACAAATCGCTTGCTGCCTGTGAATTTCATCCCCTCCCTCTCTAGAAAGCCTCTGGCGCTCCGTGCCCTCCAGCAGTCTGGAAACAGAGGTCAAGGAGGAGAGAAAAATGTAACATAAAAAGTTCCCCCAAACCTTTCCTCGTATAATTATTAGGCGATGAGGATCCTTCTTTTTCCCTGTAATATTTCTAAGTGTTGTTGACAGCTGTAAAGAGCGGCCAAAAAACAAACGGGATAAATGTTGAATTATGTACCAGCTCTCCACCATAATTAGTTAACACGGCTGAATTTTTTTAAATGTTTTTTATTATTTCTGAGAGACAGAGAGAGAGAGAGAGTGTGTGTGTGTGTGAGCAGGGGAGGGTCAGAGAGAGAGGGAGACACAGAATCCAAAATAGGTTCCAGGCTCTGAGCTGTCAGCACAGAGCACGACTGGGGCTCGAACCCACTAACTGTGAGTGAGATCTTGACCTGAGCCGAAGTCAGACGCCCAACCGACTGAGCCCCCCAGGCGCCCCAACACGGCCGAATTAATATTCTTCACTGTCTTGACAACAGTCTTTGTGAAATCTCACCGCAATGTGGCTCAGATGGGGTACGATTTCATTTTCAGTTGGGGAAACAGCAAAAAGGTGGTGGCATTTAATTCCCAAACTCATCTCTCGTTTGGAAAGCCAGTGACCACATCTTATTCAACGACCCCGACCCAACTGCCCTGAGGGCCTGTTTGCATCTCAAAAGTGGTTTTGCACAAAAGCAGGCCGGGCTCCATCCTGTGAGCATCTCACATTCCATTCTCTTGGTCTTTCAGTCCTTCGCGGAGAATCGTCTACAGGGAGCACTACCTCTGTGTGTCTGGGTGTGCGAAAACTGAACCAGAAGAATTCTAAACCCAAGGGGACAGAGCATCCAGTGTGCTTGAGACTGACGCGTTTCCAGGACTGGGGGCGATCACTGCCAACACTGGGAGGTCCCAGGACTTAGACCCTGGAGGCAGCGAGCTTATTTGCAAATCAGTTGAGCTCTACCCGCTTTGGGCATTTCCATAATAGAAGCCATCAAAGGAGCTCCAGACTGGACCGTTGATAGAAGGCCAACGAGGAACACTGCATGGTGCTCCTTCTGTCTGTGAACTCTGTCGGAAGGGATGTGTCAAAGAAGCCCGCCACCTCAGCCATTGTTCATCGCCCCGACACAGCAGCGGAGAGCAGCAAGGGACATTAGATGGCCACTCCCCACTTCAGAGGCTTCAAACAGAATTGGAAGAGTTGGTCCGAGGGTTGTGGGTTATCGGGTTATCGTTAAGCCGATTAACAAACAGAATTGGAAGAAATAAGAAATACAAAAGAAAGAGAGAGTTAAATCTTAATCTGTGTTCTTGCTTTTTTGTTTTTTAAATTAAATTTATTTAGCATTTATACACACCAAAGAAGCAGAGGAGAGACGTGGTGGGGGCGGGGGTCTTCCAGCTGGGGTCTGCCCTCACTGGTTCAAGGACTGTCCAGGCCCCAGCCACACCCCCCAGCTTCGAGTTATTAATTCAAGACTTGACACCTGTTCTCATTAGTGGTCGCATTTGAACAGACCCAGATCGGCGCCCTCTTATTAACATTCTTGCCCACATACACAGGTTTTAAATAATAGATGCTCTTGAACGTTTCCCAGGTAGTTTTATTTTGTATCATATATTTTATCCAAACTTCTCTGAATTATTTAGTTAGAATTTAAAAAGGCACTAATCATGCCATTTACCTCATCTGATTTTCCCCACTCAGCAGGGTCTTAAATTATTCCAATATTTTGCATCAACCACAGAAATAAATAGCCGTATGTAAAATTTAGGTCACTCCAAGATTTTCTGACCCAATAAAAGTGTTCATTGTCTCAGAAATCCTTCCAGGCAATTATAAACATGTCAAAATACTGCTAAAAGTATGGCATTTGTGATGGAGTCCAGAGTAAGTTTTGAAGGTGGTTGTAAACTATTTTATTTTATGATTAATACGTACTTAAAAATCCACATTCCAGGGGCGCCTGGGTGGCTTAGTCGGTTAAGCGTCCGACTTTCGCTTAGGTCATGATCTCGCGGTTCGTGGGTTCGAGCCCCGTGTCGGGCTCTGTGCTGACTGCCGGCTCAGAGCCTGGAGCCTGTTTCAGAGTCTGTGACTCCCTCTCTGACCCTGCCCTGCTCACGCAGTCTCTCTCTCTCTCCTAGAAATAAATAAAACATTAAAAAAAATTAAAAAAAAATCCACATTCCTGTGTACCCTCAAGAGCTGACATAACCAAAATTCACTTTTGAGAAACTCTGTAAAGAAGAAAGTCGTAGTTTGCTAATCAAGGTTTTGAAGGAGATCAGGAAATTAAGAGACTACTACTATTACTAATAATGTTGGTAATGAGAGTTCAGTTGGGTTGAGGAAGATGGGGGAAAGGGGCTTCTTCCTGCCTCCAAATCTTGAGATTGTGGGATTCGTCAGCCCAGAATTGGAGCATGAAAGGGGCACGAAAGGGAGAGATCTTCGCTGTCTGTGAATTTCAGCACGTAGGGTAGCTTTTGTTTTACATGAGCTCTATTGCCTTGACCTCCATGGGTCAGTAGCTCGGACTTTAAGGATCATAGTTCATAGAAACTGCTGTCCACTTTTATCTGTTTATTGAACTTCTTGTAAGTATAACTGAAATAAAACCAAACCTTCTGTCCACCGGCCCTGACAAAAAGAAGCTTTTCACCCTATTGATGCCCAGGGCACACCTCACAGCCTCTTACTGAATTGCACAGGAGTGGGGTCTGGGCATGGGGGAATTTTTCAAGGTTCCTAGATAATTCTAACATATACCCTGGGGTGAAAGCCACTTCCAAAGAGAAACCCCTGGGTGCTGACGTGACTTGATCAAGAAAATGACTGTGCCCTCTTTTCTAGCAGAAGGTTGATTCCCAGAGGATGGGACACGTGATTTTATTCCTTTCTCAAGGTAAAAATTTCACACTATGGACTTCTCTTCCTAATGATCTACATTTTCCTGGCCTCAGGGAAGAGATAAGAAAGTTTTACTTTCTGGGGCGCCTGGGTGGCTCAGTCAGTGAAGCTTCCAACTTCAGCTCAGGTTAAGATCTCACGGCCCGTGAGTTCGAGCCCTGTGTCAGGCTCTGTGCTGACAGCTCAGCGTCTGGAGCCTGCTTCCAATTCTGTGTCTTCCTGTTTCTCTGTCCCTCTCCCACTTGCACTCTGTCTCTCTCTCCCAAAAATTAAAAAAAAAAACATTAAAAATTTAAAAAAGGAAAGCTTGATTTTTAAAAGTCTGGGTGTTTGGTGATGGGTATTTTCAACTAGATTTTCCCAGTTGAAGGACATGGCCCAGTTAGTGGGTTTCCAAAGCAAGTCACCCTATTTGCAGGAGAATGCCAAGGCTGTGGTTAGGTTGACCAGTTGTCCTGATTTACCCGGAACTGAAGGATTCCTGAGAAGTGGAGCTTTCTGATGATGCTAAAATAGAAGGAGTCCAGGGCAAACTAGGATGCTCCATCATCCCATCTTGTCACTCAAGGACAGCACATAAAAGGCCCAGAATGTCAAGTGGAGGCAGTTGAGAACCTTCCCAGGCAGGGCGAGCATCACACCTCCAGCCCCAGTGTGGCTTAGAGGTTGGGAGCCGATGTCTCTGAGTGGATCCTGTGGACGTAGGTTGGGGGCCCCCAAGAGTGTCAGCCACGATGGACTGAGGCCCAGAGGATTTCCTCAATTCTAGATTGATCAAGCTCCAGGAATCTAGACAGTTCCATGACAGATGGGGAAAGAGTCCCTTGAAAATGACCAGGATCGATTCCTGCCAAGCCAGACGGACGGAGCAGAGCCAGACTGGATGGCAGTAAGGAAAACAGCACACGTGATATGTGCTGCACTCCCGCGCCTGATAAACGTATCTTCTTCCAGTCCTGCTTTAGTTGAAACGCAGAAAGGAGATATACAAAGATCTACAAAGACCACAGAGAGAAGGATATGGGAGGGGATAAGCTTCCGCCATCCTAACCCCTTCTCCCTGTTAAACAGTCTTGAGAAGAAGCACAGGTGATTGGCTCAGAAGCAGTCACAAGTATCTGAACGATGCTCAACAGCCCGTGATGTGCCGGGCTCACGGAGCCACATGGAAACGTGCATTCTGCAGGGACAGGCATGCTCCTGGGTGGATGGGCTTGCTCCATGTCCCTGCCAGATGACAGATTTGGGGGTTTGGGTATGGGGCAGAAGATGGTGGCTTTGTCATCATCAGCTGATGCCGTGCTCTGCTCTGGGCATCCTGTCCAGGGCTTGAGTGACCCTCCCTTTAGCTGAACCAGAAAGGCCCAGAGGCCCTGAGGTGGTTGTGTGTGAATGTAAGATAAGGCACACTTCCCCAGAAAGGGACAGCCAGGGACAGTGAACACCTGCTGGTGAGACTGTGCAAAGGCCTGGCCCGTGTTTCGACAGCCCAGCGTCAGGTCAGACTTATGTTGCCGGAGCTCACAGCCGAGCGGCCGTACACGTCCACGTGTGCGCGTGGGGTCCGGTCCCTACCAGGGGCCCGTCTCTTGAGACCTGCTTCCCCATCACCCAGCTGTGACTCAAGCCCTCTGAGGTCTCTGCTCTAATTTCCTATATATTTTCTAAAATTTTTTGATGTTTATTTATTTTTGAGAGAGAGACACAGAGCACGAGCAGGAGAAGGGGAAAGAGAGAGAGGGAGACACAGAATCCAAAGCAAACTCCAGGCTCTGAGCTGTCAGCACAGAGCCTGACGGGGGGCGCTTGAACCCACAGACAGCGAGATCATGATCTGAGCTGAAGTTGGACGCTTAACTGACAGAGCCACTCAGGCGCCCCTTCCTGTATATCTTTTTTAATTTTAAATTTTTATTGGAGACAGAGAGAGCACATACACGTGTGTGTGTGTGTGTGTGTGTGTGTGTGTGTGTGTGTGTGTGTTTGAGCAGTGTAGAGGGGCGGAGGTGGAGAATTTAAGCAGGTTCTACATTCAACACAGAGCTTAACCCTGGGATCCTGACCTGAGCCAAACTCCAGAGTTGGACGCTCCACTGACTAAACCCCCCAGGTGCCCCTAATTTCCCATTTTTTAACCCTAGCAAGACCATCTAGATGATATTCTGGCAGCAAAATACTTAACTGGGCTTGTCAACACATTTTTTCTGTCAGTCCCATTGGTTGTGCTGACATTGATAAACAAGGAAATCTTTTTCTGCTTCAGAGTCTTTAAATTCCTGAGATCACATAGATGCCAGTCCACAGAGAGATTTTAAAAGAGCACAAGGAAGTTATCCTAAAGGGAGGAGGAGGAACAGGCGGACTCCTGGCATCTGGGATGTCTAGGTTTCAATGACGATGAGGGTGGAAATCTATGGCCACGAGCATCATAAGCAAAACTGAGCAAGGTGGGAAATGATTAGCGTTAATGTTCTCTTCATTTGGCTGGAAGTTGGGGGAAAAAGAAGGATCCCATTGGGCTCAACGGTTGCTTGGAAGACCTTGTTTCATAAGAAGTTACAAAAATTAACCTTCATTTTAAAATAACATGACAAGGACATGTGTAAAGGCGAATTTACTGGGAATTATATAAGAACATTGAAATCATTTTTCTTGTAGTTGCGATCCAAGTTATTTTCTATTTATATGCAAATGTCAGGTTCCTGCACTTATTTTATTTTTTACAATGCTGAAATAGTATTTATTTCCTAAAATTTACATGAGTGGAGTCCTCATGTGATAGCAGAGCCACTCTGATAGCAGATTTCGAAAATGCATTCCTGACTCCAAATGTGCATAGAGCCAACATTGCTCATTTTCATTTTCAGATATGATAAATTATTCTATTTTTCACGCAAGTATAATGATTTATTGATTTTTAAAATCAGCATTGAATTTTGAAAAGAAGTACTCCCCTCTTAGAAGCAAATCCGGTGGGCAGAAACACCGGCTTTCTCTTTAATTATCTGCAGCCTGCTATCTGTATAATGACTTCTGGGGGAGAGCCCTTTCTTAGTTACTTTGTGTTTCCGTGGCAATCTGTGTAGCTGATTGCATCCATTTTAACTGTATCTTAAGTCCTTTCTGGGAGAGCAACTTATAATTAAAATGATTACTAATTGTGTGCTTTTAATTAGCTGACGCCTAATGAGAAATTACAAAACAATTTGGTCCCTGCGGGGAGATGAGTGACCAGAGAATAATTGCTATTTAGGGACAGTGTTCTTTATGTTTAGCTTCCTTTCTGCAGACAAGAGCTCAAACAATTATAGCTTATTTAGAGCATGGTGGAATATAAATAGGAGAGAAAACAAGACAGATTTATCCCTCTCTTCCTCATCGTCTTTCACATGCACACAAGGCCAGGACAATCAGGAAGGGTCTGAGACTTCTGCTCAGGACCAGCCCAAATTCAGCCTGGCCAGGCAACAGCATCCAGAAATTCCGCGGAACCAGAGCCACCGTGGACCCCCGTTGATGGTGTCGACAACCCAAGCCTCAAAGGAAAGATGGCCCTGGGAGGCAATTATCGGACCCTATTGTTTTCTGGACTGTTATTACCTGCGCAAAGCACCTGCTTTGCTCTCCTTCATCTTCTCTTTCCCAGGCAGCCCAGTCCTCATTAGCCAGGGTCCTTCCTACAAGATGATAGATGAGAAAAGAACCCACTTGAAATGAATGAATGTTATCAAGACGTGTGCTTAGTGACTTGCCTGCAATGTCATGTCTGTGTGTGTGCAGGGAATTCTCTATAGCACCTGCTTCAATTTAGTCTGATCAAGGCAGGGACTCACCTTTGACAAATAAAAGCAGAAGGAGATCCCAGCTAGAGATACAAGGCTGCCATCTTGGAACTTGCTTACAGATGCATTTGTGAGGGAGCTACGGGTAACATGCTTTCAGGTACATTGTTATTTTAATCTCCCACTTGTGAAGGTATCTTAGGTCCATGGTTACCAACATCAGAATTACCTGGAAGGGTTGTTGATGCAAACAGACAGCTGGGCCTCACTCCCGGAGTTTCTGAGTGGGTGGGCCCTGGACCTGAGAATTCTTACTTCCAACAAGATGCTGCTGGGTAGGAGACCGCTCTGCAAACAGCCGCCCTGGGTTATGAAGGATGGTGCTGGAAACAGAGTAATTCCATCTGGAAGATATGGCAAGTTAAGTTCTTTTCCTCCTCATGGCTCTCGCTGCTGCCCTGTTCTCAAAGGGTTGTCTGCAGCGCCAGTGAATACAGTCTGTCTGCATGGCGTATAAGCAAGGGGAGACACACGGCAGCAAGCCTGTGTTTCCCTAGGACTTCAGGCTTGGGAACCGCAGAGCATTGCAGAAGAATGGAGTGAAGCCAACAGAAGGGGTGAGGACCCTAAGGGACATTTCATTATGAAAATCACACTCCCTCTTTTGATGGTGACTTGAAAAATAAATAGGCAGAAACAGAAACACATCAGCCCAGGCTTTGGAGTCAAATTATCTCAAGCTTCATGACTCAACTGGCCCTGTAGACATGGTCAAGACTCTTTGAAAGTTTAAGCCGTGGTTCTTTCTCTGTAAAAGGGAATAACAATACTCTATACATGTTGCAGACGTATTATGGAGATCGAAGGGAACACTGCTTAGCTCTTACCTATGTAAGAGCTCAGTACATGTTAGGTACCCCCTCCTCCTCCTCCTCCTGCTAGGGAAAAACATAAGTAAGTTTATGTACAATCTTGGGGATTAGGAAGCCTGTCTAGTGTTAGTGAGGGAAAACTGCTCTTAATGAAAGTCTATTCGGGAATGGAAAGAAAAGTAATTTCTGCGTAGGATTTTACTTGGTTGTAATATACGCTATCTATTTCCTTATTTAACAATTATTTAGTAGCCAAATAATCATGCTAATGAGTGAATAAATCTAAAAAGAGAGGTGTTTTCTGAAGGCAAAAGAAAGAACTGAGGTTATTTGAGCAGTTATCACACAGGGAAAATGGCCCACGCCGAGGGTTATGAAATGATATTTCATGACCTAAGAGTTAGAGGAGAAATCCGGAGAGTCGAAAAATAAATGACCACCACACTCTCCCAGGCTCACAAAGTATGGGCTCCAATCTTCCTTTCATCCCTGCCCGTGTGCTTCTCACTTGCCTGGATTAAAAAACGTTTGCCCATCTGGTCTCAAGCTCCGTGAATATTCTGATCTCTGCTCCTTATTTTGTTCCACATCTTTCTAACTTGAATACTCTTTATTGTGCCTCAGTTTTCTCATCTGTAAGGTGCAGAGAGTAAGGTGCCCATATGGCTGTTGAATAGAGTATTTAAACAGCCCTGGTTTGCAGTAAGCGTGATGTGAATGCTTGCTGCTATCATCATCATCATCATCATCATCATCACCATCATCATCATCATTACCTTCTACATGATTCTTCAAATGCCATTTCCTTGTGAGTCTTCCATGGTGGTCCCAGCTGAGTAGCCATCTCCTCCATGGTCTGAAGGGATTACTGACCAGAAGGACCATGTGCTGGGTTAAAACAGAGGAAGTGCATTGTCATGGGGAATGAACCCATGAAATGTGCTTGGTTATCACTTTTGTGAAAGTATAACTGTATTGAGGGCACCTTGAGTTTTTTTAAACTGAGAAGGGTTACGTCAGGAAACGCAGACCACACCCATGTCCCACAAGAAGACATGGGGAGATGTCTGCAGAAGAAAACAAAGTGCCGGCATCGGTACGTTCTCTTAACCTCAAAGTCAAGAGTCTGTGCTGAGACACGTCACGAAGCATCACATGCATGGGGTGGTCCTGGTGACAGGCGTCTCCTGTTCCCACAAGGATGATGCCAGAAGAGAAAGAGGAATATACAGAACAAATGACAGTCATCAGAAAGCACAGCAGTATGTGGTCTGCGAGCTCCTTTTAGGGATCATTTGAAAGGGAGGTCAGATTCGTGTTCAGAGATGATGAAAAATAAAGGTTCCGGTGAATGGTGAAAATGCTTGAGGGCATCTCAGCACTGCCCCCTGACCCCTCAGTCTCTAGGCCGCTGAGGGTGAGGCCTGCGCTCCCCGATCTTGCCTACACATCTGTAGAAGCAGACACCTTTGGCTCTAAGCAATGACACTTGTGGAGGGCATTTAAATTATGAAACCCAGCCCCTCTCTTGATGGGCACCACATAACATAATGGAAAAGTTTTTAATTATTTCATTGATTGCCTACTTATTTAATTCTTTGGCTTCCTAATGGAGCCAGTGTAGAATTTTATTGCCTGCACTTCTGTATTAGATAATAAAAAGAGAGGAGCCTTTAATGACCACATTAGATTGAGTTAAAACAGATTGATTTCCCCATATCTATTAGCTCTTGTTAATGAAAGACAGAAGGTCTGCACTCAACAGGTGACGGCCTCTCCACAGCTGAGCTCCGGGGGCTCAGAATAGACTCGTATGGATTAGATCAGCGGTCAATAAACTGGTCTGAAGGGCCAATCCAATCTGCTACCTAGTTTTGTATCACCCAGGAACCGAGAATGATTTTTCCATCATTAAATGGTTGAAAGTAAGTCAAAAGAAGATACCGTGACGTTTGAGTGTAATGTGAGGTATCTGGCCATATGGCTATCTCTGCCTTAGAGGGTGGTTAAGCTCCGAAGAACTGGAATGGTGTTTGGGATGGCCATGGCGGAGGGGCTCTATTGACTGTCGGACCCCCAATTTCCTTCTTGGTAATTATGGCAGAGAGCAAAAGCTGGCTCTCTCGACACCCATTCGGAACCACCGTCAAACCTGGTTTAGTTTTCTGTAGAAGATTGGAAAGATAGAGCCTTCCCACACTTCTCTGCAGCCTGGCATGACCGGGAGACCCAAAGCTGGCCACCGAAGCTGGCCGTTGGCTTCCCTGATCTAGACATTCTCGGTTCCCTCCTTCTTCCCGCTTGGGACACGCCAGCCTTGAAATACACTCGGACAATGAGGAAAAGCCTGGGTCCCTACTCGTTAACTGCAAGCCATACAAGGTCCAGATGGCCTGGTTCTGGGCTTCTTGTTAGAGAAGAAAAATGTGCTCCTGCTGGTTTAAGCCAAGGTAATTCGGGTCTGTCAACAAATGAATTTCTAACCGATCCACTGGGGTTCCTTTTATCTCTTCAAAATAGGAACCTCATGACACTCGGGGATCATTTTGTCAATGCTGGGCTTTCGTTTCAGAAGGAAATACTCTTCTCCCATCCCTCTGCAACCCTCCTGTTTGGTGCAGACCCACCTGCCTAGAAGCTCATCCCTGGAATTGTCTCCACAGTGGACTCTCACGCTACACGAGGCTCTTAGTGGACAGCTCCTAAGGGACAGTGTCCTGGAGAACCAGTCCGTCCTGGAAGTGGTGGTAACATACAGGATGGAATGCGGAAGGTCGATCACTAAGAATCCTACAGTGGACCTTTCCTCCAGAAGAGCATAGAGAGAGGAGACGCGCAGTGTGTGTCTTTCCCCACTTCGGCATCAGCTCTGCACCTTTGGGCAGCAGCGTTGGTGCCCAGAGATCCACTCGGAGAGTAAAGAAAACCGTGATTCTGTACCTTTCCTCTTTAGAGCTTTTCTCCAACCCAGTATCACCCGCAGGTGGGAGCACAGCGGTGTGGATTGCTTGTTCACACGATGTCTACCTTTACACGGGATGAGCATGTCCTCTGCACGCCAGTCCCCACCACTTCCCTATGCCGAGCCCTGGCATCTCTACACCTATGTGATGCCTACTTAGCTCAAAGATGTTTGACTCGGCAGTGCTGGGTCCATCGCCTTGTCTACTTCTCCAGACCTATCCCTGCTATTCCTCACTGTCTCCTACGTCCTGAGCTTCATCTAAGCACTACTTACGTTTTCTAAATATTCCCTGCTTCTCACAGCTCGGGTGCTTTGTGTGTGTTTCCTTACACATGGAAAATCTTTTCTTCCCGTCTAACCCTAGCTACCTCCACTCATCCTTCCGGACTGAGTACCAACATAGCATCTTGAGAAAAACTTCCCCTGACTCTTTTGAACTGAAGTTGTTGCCTCTAACCACCCCTAACCTCTCTGTTCATGCCTCTGTGAAACAAAGAGTATAATGTATCACAGAAGAGTGTAATTAACTGCACATAGGGCTGCTTGACTAAGGAGTTCTTTGAGGTCAGGCTCATCCCCCTATTTCCGAGAGGGGAAGTGACAAAGGGCTTGAATGGGGACTTTTGGAATGATTAATGGTTGTATGAATGAGTGGATGGATGGATGGATGGATGGATAAACGGATGGATGGATGGGTAGATGGATAAAAAAAATTTAAAAAGAATAAATTAAATGAAAGCTCATAGTAGGTGTTAAAATATTTTTTGAATTTAAATTTGAGCCATGAGTAAGTTGACATTTAGCAAAAGGCAGGGGACCTCATAACTTAAGTAACAACGTTGTAGCGGGAGCTCAAATGGATGAGTCTTAAATGTCAAATGACCCATTTAAACCAATCTGGTCACTGTTCTCTTTTAAGTCCAATGGCACTTCTTCAGTGTCCACTCCCTGGTCTGGTTCCAGACGACTGAGCAACACTTGTGAGGACGCCACGTACAAAATACCCAGCTGGCTAACTGGGATGAGATACTTCTAAAATAAAGGAAATGCTAATGGCCCCTCTGACAGGTGGCAATCGGCTTGTATCATTTTTCTTCCTGAGCTAATGGAAGGGGGGTCTCACGTTAGGTCATCTTCCTGACTACGCTTGCCCTCATCCATCTGCAGAGATATTAAGGTTCTGGTGTGCTGCATTTCTAAAGGCCAAGATGCGCATTTGGCTTAATGGTGGGACGCCAACCAAGGAAAACAAGGCCATAAAGAAAAAGAGAGACACCGTTCTCCTAATTCACGTCCTGAGGGTCAGGAATTAATGGGCTAGGGAGGAAGAGGGACCAATTAGGATAATACGGAAGGACCCCAGCTTGATCGTCCCTGTCTTGGCAAAACTGGGTTGTGGCTGGTAACACACTGAATGAGTGCCCCTGAGTCTGTGTGGATGGGACCCTTGCTCCATCTGAATAATAACTGTAATAGGATGCAAAAAGGGCCTCTGCACAAGCAGATACTAGCCCAGATGTTCTCCATCTGTGAGGTCATTTGATCCCCACGATGGCCCAATGTGGTAGAAGTACTATGATCAACTGCATCTTACAGATGGGGAAACGGAAATCTAGACACGCTGAGTAACTTGCTCAAAATCACCCAACCAGTAGGCACTCGGACCCACCTCACTAGACAACCTGCTGAGGGCGATTCTCTCCCGGGACCAGAGAGGGACCTCCACCCAGAGGGGCAGCACTGAGCTGTCAATATAATTGTCCTTTGTGAGCTGTCATAACTGTCTTTCCATCTCTCAACTCCCTCCGTCCAAACAGAAAGTTCACATAGGTTCTGGGTAAACATGATTACTTATTTGTATTGCTTCATTTCACTTTCCTCAGAAGTACTGCTAAAATGACAACATTTTATAAAATCACTTTCTAAAGAGAGTGGGAAGTGGCACAAACCCTCAAGGACAAAGGAAAGAAAGATGAGAGAGATCAGATTTGGAAGTGGAAAAACAGACGGAAACCTCTTCTTTGCTCCAGTGGCTGAAGGTCATATGTGAAAGACCTGAACATGACGTTAAAGTCCTCAACGCAGCCACTAAATGGATTTCAGGAAACTAAAATGCATAATGAGAGAGAAAGGATGATTTCTCTAATGACTCCAGTAACCCAAACATTACCTTTCACCTTTTCTGCTGTTTTGGACGAAGAGCTCTTAGCCATGGTTAGTGACGATGAAGTTACACAAAGGAAACACACACACACACACACACACGCGCATGAACACACACACACACATACATGGGTTGCACTGACTCTAGAAGCCTTGGGAACCATGCTGTCCATACACAGACGACCCAAAGGGTATGATGATACAGACATGTCTGTCACGAATGCTGAGTGTTCAGTGAGATCAGTGTCGTTAAGCGCATTGTGTGTCATTTGGATGTGCCTCTTGCCTTCTTTCCAGGCAAAGAAAATTACCAGGGATTGGAAAGGAGAATATTAGTGTTCATAGAAGAGTTCATTCCACTGCCATCTGCTGACTTCAAAAAAGAAGCTGTCAAATGACAGCTACTTCGCTCGGCCAGGTGGAGAGGAATGTGCACCGTGGGTCACGGAGAGAACTTCAGATTCAGGCCAACCGGATACACCCTTGCTTGTTGTTAAAACTCCTCCAATCCAAGAGGCCGTATTGTCAGCAGGAGCTAGGCTGGCGTGGTCTATACCTGCTCTCTTTGCCTCCCCATCATCATTTTCTCTTCCTCTGTGGCACCCATCTCCCAGGATCCCCAACAGAGGCGGGGACGGTGGCAAGGAAGGGAAAGTGTGTCCCATCCAAAGGAGACAGCTGCTACTCCATACGCGTGAGGTCCCAGTGGTGCCACAGCTTTGATTTTCCAAAGGAGACATCCTGAAATTGAAGCCAAATCATAGGAAGACAGAGCCAAGAGCTAATGAGGAAGGCAGATTCCAGTCTTTGGGTCCCTTGATCAAGCAGTGCCTAAACGAATACTCAGAAGTTTGCAGTCATGTGGGCTGTTTAATGTCCTTATTTATTTATTTTTATTGTGCTGATTAGAGTTGGGTTTCCATCTCTAGCAACAGAGAGGGGATCAAATTCAACAAAGTCAACTCTGGTATCCAAAGAGTGAGGCAAGTTGAAGAGCCTGACATCACTGGATCCACACCAACCGGGGACCGGAAGTCCTTATGAAAGGGGTAACATGTGGCCTGGATGGGACATAATCATAGAGAGAGCAGGGGCCTCCAAGGAGGACGGATCATAAGAGCTGACGCATGGGGGCCAGAAGCGCTGCTGAGTAGGATGTCTGCACATCTTGTTTCGCCCTGGACAGTCTTAACACGTGCCTGTGTCCTGAGATGATGTCAGCACTCTCCACGCTGTCCTGGATCTGCTGTCATTGTAAGGTCACCCTTTGTTTAGGGAACTCAAAGAACCCAGGTTCTTGGCACCCCAACTCCTGGGAGCCCCATATACATGATTCAGCTTTCTCCATGGAGCCACCGGCGCTGTGATCACCAGCCCATCCAGGAAAGCAACACGGAGTCAGAGAGAGTGAGCAGCATCCTTCGAGTGGGCCAGGAATGAGCTCATTCTGGAACAAGATGAAGGAAGCTTGCCTTCCTGGAAACAGCGGTGCCTGGAGGACGGGCTGTCGGTGGAGGGGATGACTCAGTTGTGAGCTGTGTGCTTGCCAGAAGCCTGCCTCTTTGAACTGATTATTGTCTACCAGAAACTGACAAGCATTTTAGAATAATGAAAAAAAACCTCAATTCAAGGACACATGTCAACTTGGGGCAATTAACATTCTGAAAAGTCCATTAGTGCCGGAGGCTTGGGAAAAATCTTTCCTTATAAACTTCTAATCATATTGGGCATTTCAGAAACAGACTTAGGAGGGAAGGAGTCATATATTGGTTAAATATCACTTCCTGAATACAGTGTGTCCCTGGAGACCAGAGTCAGAGCTTGGGAGAGTGTGTGTGTGTGTGTGTGTGTGTGTGTGTGTGTGTGTGTGTGTGAGAGAGAGAGAGACAGACAGATGGAAGGAGGGAGAATCATTATTTGTCTCCATGTGTTGACATATGTCATTTTGTGCATGTGCTATTCCTTTCCTAAAGCTATGTTGTACTATGCAGGATACATGCATGCAAGTTACGTTTTAAATCTAATGATGATGTTATATTTTAGTCTAGCATGTACTAGAAACACCCAGAAACTAGGTTCTAAGGGTTAGGAGGCACTCCTGAGAATTTGGGAATATTTGCAGGTACGCTGCACCCTGTGTAGTTGAAATGATTTATTTATTTTTTTCTCCCCTGGGTTCCTATGCCCTGATTCTGGAAATATCTCCCCGATTCTCCATGATCAGACCACCCCCATCTCACAGTGACTGCACCCGCCCTCCAGGGTGGGAACCTGATCCAGGTCCAGCCAGTCAGCATAGTCGGCCCCGCTGGCATCGGTGATTGGCTTGGCACGGTCATGTGACCCTGCAGAGTGCCACACTGCCTCCTGCCAAGAGACAAAGGCGCTGGGAAGCAGAGCGTCTGCACACCCACGGTCTTCCACACGGTGATGTCAGCCTGCCCTTGGCATTGGCCCCAGCCAGCGCTGCGGAGCCCGGCCCGTCTCAGGCTGTGAGATTTGGGTTAGAATCCAGTTCTCGATGTAGTGGGTAGGGGAGGCTCCAACTCTGATGATGTACAACCCCGTTTCCTCACGAAGCCTTAATTAATTGCACCCACATTTCCAGCATTGATTTTTCCGATTTCGCTTTTGCTGTGAATTAGCAATTCCTTTCCAGGCAACCTGGAAGGCAGTGTCTCAAGCGATCACATGTACAATCAAGCTGTTCACTCCAGTCTCTCCCGGTCCAGGGTCGCACCTGCACGTGCTCCTGTCTGATGGATGCTCACTACCTCTGGAAGAGAGGGGAGGCGCCCCTGTTCCTCTTACTAAAGCCTCTGTTTTGGTTCTCTCTGGGCTGGACACTGGCTCAGTGGCCTGAGGGAGCTGATGATGTCCCTCTCAATGGCCCTGAAGGGAACCTCAGCATCCAGAGATGGCCTGGGGCTGTCCCCCTGCCCCCCAGGCCAGGCAAAGAGCTTCTCCCACCTTGCTTCCTCTGGACTAGAGCTGCCTGTTCCTTGGACACCCTGAGACAGGACATGGCTTCTGCCCAAAGGCAGCTTTGACATGTCTCAGCCACACATACAATGAATCAGCAGAGAACGCTTCAAATCTAAGTCTCCTACCTGAATGGTCCTGGAAAGCTCAGGACAGTGATAAGTCACAAAAGCGGAGAGGATAAAATGGGTAGACCTGATGCGTGTCTAAACTATAAAATATTCCAGTTCCAAATTCAGTGGCAGTTCTGTATTGTAGGTCTACACCACAGGTCAACTCTGAGTCATGACACTCATCAAAGGGACAGCAGCTATCATTTTCTTAAATACATGAAACAGGACAAAAAGGTATCAGGATACAATCTTGAAACAAAGTTACATATATTTCTTTAGGTTTATTTATTTATTTTGAGAAAAAGAGAGAGCAAGCCAGGGGGGAAAGGGCAGAGAGAGAGAGAAACAGAATCCCAAGCAGGCTCTACGCTGTCAGCACAGAGCCCAACATGGGGCTGGAACTCAAGAACCGTGAGATCATGACCTGAGCTGAAATCAAGGGTAGGACGTTCAACCAAGTGAACATATTCTTTCAAATGAAATTTGCATTTTTAAATTAAATTTTTAATGTTTATTTATTTTTGAGACAGAGAGAGTGTGAGCAGAGGAGGGGCAGAGAGAGAGGGAGACACGGCTTCGGAAGCAGGCTCCAGGCTCTGAGCCGTCAGCATGAAGCCTGACGTGGGGCTGGAACCCGCGAACCGTGAGGTCATGACCTGAGCGAAAGTTAGATGCTCCACTGACTGAGCGCCCCAGGTGCCCCTAATGAAATTTTCATTTAAACTGTGTATGCGTGCGAGTGTGCGTGTGTGTGTGTGACACATCCCAGTATAAGATGCCTTTCCGGTTGTGCCTTATGAAGAAGCTGGGAAGGCATGAGACTAACCCGCTGCTCCCAACCCGGCCTTGCGGCTCCTCCAAAGCCATTTAGATAAAGTCCCAGCATTTCCAGCTGGTTCCCCGTCTGCTGCGGCCTCTATTGCCTCCAACCACCTCTGAATGTTCTCAACCAGCCAATTTCAAGCCCCATTTTCTAGTTCCCTGTCCTGATCTTTTTTTTTTTTTTTAATGTTTTATTTATCTCTGGGAGAGAGAGAGAGAGAGACAGCGCGAGCAGGGGAGGGTCAGAGAGAGAGAGTCACAGACTCTGAAACAGGCTCCAGGCTCTGAGCTGGCAGTCAGCACAGAGCCCGACGAGGGGCTCGAACCCACGAACCACGAGATCATGACCTGAGCGAAAGTCGGACGCTTAACCGACTAAGCCACCCAGGCGCCCCTGTCCTGATCTTTATTACTCAGCCCAAACCTCCCATCAGTCATTCAGTCAACTGGTATGTCTTCCCCCCATAACTGTTCCCCCGACCTCAGCCAGCGCCCTGCAGCGGGAGCCCACGCAGAAATCCCCCGGGGCCAGCCTGGCGGGGACGGGTATGACAGAACACCTCGCTCGTGGCCTGGACACAACGCGCACAGGAGACGAGAAGGAGGAGTTATCGCTTCCACGAGGAAACCTGCTCCTTTCCATTGAGCCTGAACCACACGGGCCCCTCCATTGTCGTATTCTCCCCTGAGGACAGGGACATCGGCTCAAGATGCTTTTTATGATTCTTGTAGCTCAGCTGTGTGGGAATAACAGCTCCAGTGCAGTGACAAATGGCATGGACGTTCCGCGTCTATGACGGAGACAGCGGGGACAGATGGTGTCAGCGGTGAGGCAGGGGATGCATGACCATTGCTACTCAGTGGACTTGGAGGGTCACAGAAGCCACGGCATCGGCTTTCCGAGGGAAACCAGAAACCTCTATGCAGAGGCCACCACGCGTGCACGTGCCCCGTGGGAACTCCCCTGCTGGGGACCCTGATGACACACACTGCACTACACTCAGGGACAGGGACAGCCCAGGGGCCAGGCAACCTCTGAGCTCTTCGGGGGCGGGGGGTGAAGACTCTGGCTAAGGAGCCTGTGTAGATGAGGGACACCCCCCCCCCCACATTTAGCTGCAGGGTATTCTGCTTCGGAAAAAAACCACACAAGGAAAGCAGACTCCTCGATTTGGGGCCGTGACCCTCCTGAGCATCTGGCCGTTTTATCTGGAACGGACCCTTCTCCCCATATGTTTGCATCAAGGACGCGGCTTAGGGTACACTGTCGGGTAGCATCTTCTCAGTCTCCTGGGTATGTGGGCCCCTTTTATGACAATTCTTCTCTCTTCTCGTCTAGCTCTACTTTAAGCAAGTTCTGGGAGGAACCTCACCTCCCTTTCCCCCTGCGGTTAAGAGAGCGTGGCCCCTGTCTGCGGTGCGGGACATTGATCCAAACTGTTCCGGCTGGATCAGCGCGGCTGCTGCACCTGTCTCCCTCTGAGGGTGGGAGGGGCTGGGGGGGGGAGCTTTGTGTCCGCGGAGCATCCCTCCTGCAGGGAGCCTGCGCTGGGCTCCCCACCCCTCCTCCGGCGCCTGGTGGGTGCGGGCATCTTTCTTCCCAGCTGCTGCCTGCGTTTCCTCCGCCGCGGCATCCGTCAGCACACACCCAGCTCCAGGCTCCCCCAGAAGCCGGAGGGGACATGCTGTGTCGTGGGCGGAATTACTGAGAGAATAGCTATCATTTTGGTGCACGTCCTCAAAGCTCACCAGGGGCTCCTCCAGGAGAATAAATCTGGGTGTCTGAGCTCCACTGCAGGTAGCAGCCAGCTGGACTGGCTGGGGTCATAACTGTGACATACGGCCCAGGAGAGGGGAAGGTAGGAGCCGGTGATCGGATTCAGAAACCAGATGCTCTGCTTTTCCTTGTCAGAGGAGCAGCCCCGGGGACGTGCATCACTCAAGAAGCAACATGCATTCCGTCCTGTCCCCTCCCCAAGTGCTCTCAGGGCTGACGGCAGCCATCCGGGCTTGGGGTCTGTGGACAGAAGGTCCCTGAGGGGCCATGGTTGGTTACCTGAGGATCAATATCTCATCTGTTCTTTGCCACTTAGGCTGTGGTATCTTCTTTTATTAATTCAGTGGACATTATTTTTAAATTGTAAAATCGTGGGGCACTTGGGCGGCTCAGTTGGTTAAGCGTCCGACTTCAGCTCAGGTCAAGATCTCGCGGTTCATGGGTTCGAGCCCCGCATCGGGCTCTGTGCTGGCAGAATCTGAAGCAGCTCCAGACTCTGAGCTGTCAGCACAGAGCCCAATGTGGGGCTCGAACTCACGAACCGTGAGATCATGAGCTGAACCGATGTCGGACGCTCAACCAACTGAGCTGCCCAGGAGCCCCTTAATTATTTTCTTTAACGTTCTATTGGGCTTATTCATCTTTTGGGGAAAGAGATGGCCCGAGAGCTGTGCATCATATTTATGTTTTGATTGTGAAAGTAGTCTTAAATATATAATCACTCTAAAGTACTTAAAGAGATAATGTAGCCAATTATAGAGTCATTATGGAACGAAAAGTGCCTTGTGTTACTGTTTATGGTAATCAGTAGGTACTAATTGTGGTATTTGGAATGCATTCCAAAGTCTTCCCATCAACATTAATGGCACTTCTGTGTTTAACACACCGTCGTTGGAATGGCAGAGGTATTTCAAGAGAGTAACACACAGGTAAGGTAAGACGGGGGAGGGAGGGTGTGTACCGGACCATCTTTATCTGTAGTTGCTTTCTACTTTCTGTTTTGAGCACCTGGCATCAGGTCAGACATGTAGTAGGTACTCAATGGACGTTTGTTGAATTAATTCCTTGCTATTATTCATGCTTTTCTGGAGCTCCTTTTTCCTCGCCACTCAGCAGCAGGGTGGGAGCGAGATGGTCTTGGAGATTGGATCACAGGGGGCCTCAGATGTCAAGGAAAGCACGTGGCTTTACCGTAGACGCCGACTGTGAGCTGGTGAAGGGTTTCTAGCAAGAGAGCAAGCAACGCGATCCGTTGTGTTCCCCCAGGCCCTCTTCGGTAATGTGAGGAGAATGGAGGAACGGGGGCAGGAGTGGATTTGGTCCCGAGAGCCAGGACGAGAGACAGTGAGGTGGGGAGGCCTGAAGGGTGTTGTCAGGGTAGAGCCAGGAAGATGTGGACGGACTGGGCGAGGAAGCGGGACAGTGCCGTGGGTGGTTCCAGAGGGGTGGCCTGAGTGCTAAGTGGAGAGCATGCATTTAGCACCACAGGACACCGTGGAGGAGGAGAAGGGTGGGGGAACCTAAGAAGAGACCCTTCTAGATCATTCGTGATCATGGTATGCCGTGATTTCCCTAAGACACGTGCACTAAAACCTACGTGCATTCGCTCAAAGAACAGTTCTGAAAACTTCCTATGTCCAGAGACCTCTCCCTGCCGCTTTTGGGAGATGCTAAGTCATGAAACTTGCCTTTAAGAAATTCAAGGACAAAGGAAACGCAACCGGCATTTATATAATAAGGGAAATAATTATTTTCATGAAGATGAATACGAACATTATGAAAGAGAGAAATGAAGGGCATCAGGATCAGAGGTTTCTGAGAAGCTCTTGAATGAAGCAACAATGTAGAAATATAGGGCATAGAGCAAATTGCACTTGACCTTCACTAACCCATTCTGCAAAATGAAAAACAAAATTCAAAGGTCCCAAACGGCTAATGTTGCTGTTCCATCTACCACTTCCTTCCTGGGCAGCGCTCCATCGGCCTTGATCAAAGAAAAGAGATTTTGTTCAGTCCCTTTATCCTGGTTGAATATCTGTGAGGTTACAATCAGCGGTTTAATGAGCCTAAATTCTTGGGTAAAATCAAGCTCCTTTGGCAAACTGAGTTTCCATCTTTTAAGTAAAGAAGGATCTCAAACATCCTGTTTAGGAAATGTAGTTTTTCCATAATAACACCCACAGTCTCGTGATTAAAAATCAATAGTCCGTATAATCATTACATGAATTTTGTCCAGATTGCAAGAAAATCATTTGCCTTTCTATAACAGAAACAAACTCGGATTAATGATGACGTGATACAGAATGAGTCTGATTTATAAGAAAGAAATTTAAAAAATTAATCTGACTTAAATGGTAAGGTAAGTGGAGTGCAAATATTTGCTTGCCTTTCCCTTTACTCATCTAAATATTCACGTCAATAGCCTCTTAAGGTTGCTTTCAAAGTTGTCAGAAATTTTTATGATTTTGTCCTTAATTTTAGTCAGGGCTGAGTTCAATTGGTGGTTGACTTATAATACTTATTGGTGCGTCTACATTTTGTCTTTGATCAACCAAATAAAAAGAGCAGGTGCTCCCAGACGGCGATAGATGGGGGGTGGGTTACTATCTGTACCCATTTGATTTATGTCTATTACTTCTGCAATGTATGTCTCAAATCCTAATAGAAGTTGCAGCGAGTTCTTGATCAAGTTAGTTTTTCCAATATTTCCTTCATTTTCTCCCTTGTTGCTTTTTCTATACTAATTGTCAGCAAAATATTTATTTTTTTCTGCACGTAGGAGTCTAGCATTGGAATTTCATCAAGTTTGTTTTCCTCTGTGTATTCTTCTGATTTTGCTGAAATATTTCTTTTGTCTACATTCATCTGGTAACCTGGGTGAAGTGATTACTATTTATAGTTTTGCTGTTTTTTGTTGTTTGATTTACCCTGAGTGCAAATGCAATATAGGAATTCGTGTCAGCGTCATTTATTTTATAGGGTACCTTGCTTTCTGGCCACCCATATTCTGTGGACTACCAGACTGGCATTTATCCTCATAATAATAAACATAAGGAACAGGCCCAATTTACTAGCGTGTTTGTGGTATTTCTGGTGCCGTGTTCCGGTTTATTCATTCACTGATGCCAATATATTTCTTTTAACTATGTGATTTTATAATTTCTTAGCACTAGTGGACTATTATTTCAAATCCAGAGCTGTTTCCTTATATATAATATATAGCACATTGTATTTACATAAGCAACATAAGCAACGTTGTACATTTTCCCTATAATCTGATTTGAAAATAATTTCCCATCCATGTGTGATATAAAATACATGGATTTCCCCCCCATAAATATTTCCTTAAAGAAATAGGAGTGTGTTTTATACTCTATTATGTCTTATAGACTAGGAAATAAACTACTTCCACCTTGTTCTGCAAGGAATACTAAATGAATGAAAACAAACTAGCATTTGTGAAGCACACGTTTTTGTAAACTCTTTAGCTAACCCTCAGTAGGATTGTTAGGTACAATACAGCACGCCTAGTTACATTTGAATTTCATATAAACATCAAAGACTTGTGTGTTTAGTATAAGTATACCCCAAATGTTGCATGGGATATACTTACGCTAAAATCATTTGTTGTTCGACTGAAATTCAAAATGATCTGAGTGCCTTGTATTGTATTTTCTAAATCTGGTAACCCTCTCCTCACACGATCCTAGATGGCTCCCACTTGATTTGTCTTACTCTCCTTTTATTTCCACACCCCCCCACTCAAGAAGAGAGTTCTCTGGGAGTGTGTGGGAAACTTGCAATGGCTTCCAAAATAGAGACTTGGATGTTTAAAATTTTTAAGTAAGGTTATTTTTATAGTCTTTCCTCTCACGTCTGAAAATACAGCAAAATGAAGACTCTCCTCACTTCATATGGCATCAGATTATGGTTTAGAAGTGGGAATCGTGGGGCACTCAGGCTGGAAGCCATGTTGGTAGTCTCTGTACCCAGAGACTGTGTTGTGCCCATGAAGGGCCCGAGCCCTCTCGGGGAGGCCTCTTGTCGCCTCCGACAAGGGGGACATTTCTATTGCAGCGATTTTTGCTGGAGTGTGATTCATGGACAATGTGTGAAATAATATTCTGTGGCATCCTGAGCAAAGGAAGAGGAATACAGGCTGAGGCTCATACAGGGTGTGGGGCGGAGGGAAGAGAGGAGAGGAGGCAAAAAGACGGAGAGGGAGGGGCTAGCGGAGCCACACCCTACATGCTGTCTGTGCTCCTAGACCCTTGTGGAAGGTTCCGCATGCACTCAACCCATTTCTCCGCTTTGGCTGGGGGGAGGGGCATCAGCAATGAAAAACGAGGCCCCTGGGGACAGACCTCCTTTGAATATCCGCTTTCCTTCCATAGAGAAGCCCAAAGTCATTTATGCCACAGACACAGCTTTGGGATATAATTTTGACAAATCCCATTCGTTTTTCTCACCTTCACAGAAAACGGCACCTCTGTCTTTTAATCTCCAATGCAAACTTAGCGCGTTAGCTTTGTATTTCCCGTGCTCACACAACCTGGCTTTTAAATTCCGTTCAGCTCCACCTGAGTGTCCGCAGCGGGCCGGGCTTTGATAGCTCAGGAGCTGTAAGGAAATATAATGCTGTGGGCCAGGAGGGCTCACACCGCAAGAAAGAAAGGGAGTCTCTTTTGGAATGTGAATAAGCATCACCGTCTTTATTAATTCTCCAAATGCAAGCTTCCACGCTGACAGTCTTTTCAAAGTTGGAGCCTGCTGGGGAATCATTCCTCTTACTGAACATACACTCGTTCCAGACTAAAATGATATCTTTGATTCAAGGATAATTACAATTGGACACGGCATCAAATAGCTAGCTGAGGGCACACTGGAATCCAGGAAAGGAGCATCCGAAGCCACAAGGGCTTTCTGAACTGATGGACTAATTCTGTTTTGAAATAAATTAAAACTGGGAAGAATATGGGTGACCCAGAGTCTGATCCCTGCGTTTATGAAAATACTTGGAGATTTCAAACTAGCTTCCCCGCCCATCCCCTGCTGATGTGAGTATTAGAGATCTCTCTTCTCATGGATTTCAACAGGGACGTGGGCCTGATTATCAGTGTTTGTGTTACAGACATCTCCTCTGTTTTGAAGAGCTCTGCCTAGGGAAGTGCTTTCTGATCAGGCATTTGTTTTACTTAGTCTGCTGCATTAAAATTCCAAACCCCGAGACATTCTGTAAAGAAACACAACGCACCATAGAAAAGTCTTTCTTTCTTTCCTTTTTAGGCATTTGCCTGTTAATTTCTTTCTTTTTAAAATGTTTCTTTATTTTTTGAGAGAGACAGAGAAAAACAAAGCGTGGGCAGGGGAGGGGCAGAGAGGGAGACACAGAATCGGAAACAGGCTCCAGGCTCTGAGCTAGCTGTCAGCACAGAGCCCGACGCGGGGCTCGAACCCACGAACCGTGAGATCATGACCTGAGCCGAAGTTGGACGCTTACCTGACTGAGCCCCCCCGGTTTGTCTTTCCAGATCAGAGATGCACACACCAAATTTCAATCATTTTTTGAAAATTTAATTCCTGTCACTCCTGCCTGATTTCATGAGCAGTCATCGAGCTTCTGAAAACAGTATCCTTCACACGTTAATCTCAAATGTCCTCTTAAGTCTTTGCTAGAACTTGATGACAATGCTCGGTTTGTGGCAATAGACTCAAATTTTCAGTTGAAATATGCTCTGAAGACAGGAGTGAATTCAGGAAGGTGTGGGATTTGTGTGTGTTTTTTTCTAAAGGTGGACACTAGGTATTTCAAAATCCAGGCTTGGGATCATAAAAAAACTATGACCAAAATATGTCCGTCTGGAGAATTTAGGGAGGAAACCGAAAACTGGCCTTTTGGGAGTCATGTGATTTTTACTTTCTGCGTGTGTTTGGTGCAGGGTGAGGTGGGGGGGATGGTCTGGGTGCAGGGTTAGCGCCTGACCCTGGAGGTCACGAGGGCTCTGTTCTCTCGCCAGGAGCCCCGACTTCAAGTCATACTCACGGGGAGACACCGAAGCTTCCATATCTCACGCGAGGGCCTGGTGGTCAGGCCAGCTCGGATTGGTGTTCCCAGTTGGCTCCCTTCAGGTCAAGGGGGATTCTGGGTCCCTCTACCAAAGGCCAGAGCTCCTGTCAACGGCCTCATCCCTGCAAACACCACTTCCTGGTTCTAGAAACTACTCCTCTCTCCTCTCAGGGCACAGGAAGTACATACGCTCCCGACTCTTGCTAGCCCCGTGGTCGGTATTTAGTCGCGTATTAAACACTGCTCCTGGGGCGCCTGGGGGGCTCAGTCAGTTGAGCATCTGACTTCGCCTCAGCTCGTGAACTCACCGTTCATGAGTTCGAACCCCGTGTCGGGCTCCGCACTGACAGCGCTGAGCCTGCTTGGGATTCTCTGTCTCCCTCTCTCTCTCTGCCCTCCCCTGCTCGCTCTCTGTCTCTCCCTTCCTCTCAAAATAAATAAACATTAAAAGAGTAAATAAACAGTGCTCCTGCCTTGATTTGACTGTCTTCAAAGTCCCCGTGGGATTGTGCACCCGTTTCCTACAGGGACCCCAGCTGACAAGGCCTCAGGGAAANTGGGGAGGAGGCTGAGGCTGCGGGGGGTGGGGTGGGGGGGGAGCCCTGGGACCGGGCCGGAAGGCCCCAGCAGCTCTCTCGCTCCTGTTTTTCCCTGATTCCGCTGTCCTTTGTTTGCTTTTCATTTGTTAACAAAATCTCAGGCAGCCACGCTTCCTTCCAGTGGCCAAATGAATACATCTTCCTCCAAGTGTGATCTTCCAGCTCCGTCTCGAGCCAAGTTTTAATTGTACGTGGCTGTTGGCAAGTCCCGCCGACTGCCGGCCGGAGCCATCAGTTGCTTTTGACGTGAGCTTTGTCCCCGGGCAGCTTGGAACGTGCAGCTTGTGCTTCTGAGAGCGGGCTAGCGAGAGGGCAGACCTTACATCGAGTCCTGGGGTCACTGACTCCTGGACCGCGGCTTGGTTACACCCTTGTTGCAGACCTTGAGCCACGGGCCACCCATTAAGCTGTCTCGCAGAAATGAGGAGGTAATAAATGGTTGCTGTCTTAAGCTATTATAATTTGAGGTCATTTCCCCCCTTCCAAGTATAATTAACAAAACTTGTACATATTGAAGCCGTACAAGGTGATGTTTTGATATAATGTACATTGTGAAATAACTCCCAGGATCCAGCTAACGTATCCCTTCGCCTCACGTGGTAATCATTTGCCTTTCCTTTCCTCTTCTTGTTTTGCGTGCACATGTGTGTGTGTGTGTGTGTGTGTGTGTGTGTGGTGAGGACACTTAAGATCTACTCTCAGCAAATTTCAAGTGTGCAATACGGTACCATTAATTGGAGTCACACTGCGGGACGTCAGATCCCAGACACTTGTCCATCTTGTAAGTGAAACTCCGTACACTTGACCAGCATCTTCCTACTTCCCTCCCCTCGGGCCCCGCACCCCGTTCTGTGCGCTACTTCTACCAAACAATCACAAAATGAATATTTTAGTACTTGTAAGTGTAGTACTGTCCCGACCGAAACCTAAGAATTCAGGGGTGGTTCGACGCCAAGCGGTGGAGATCAGAAGCCCCTCAGAGAAAGCTCACCCCGCCTGAACAGATGACCACAGAAATCTGGTTCTGGATGTTGAGGACGATGGCAGGGAAGGCTCACAAGTGGGCAAGGAACACACTGAAAAAGAGAACAGAGAGGGTCTCATTAGGTAGGGAAAAGAAGCTTCACAGCACCTGCAATGGTCTGGAAAGTAGAAACTCTGTCCAATGAACTTGAAGCTTTAGCTAAGGACGTTCTGGAGCAAAGCGTTGAAAGTGCTGTTGACAGCGTAGTGTGTGATGAAAAGACTAAAAAAAAAAAAAAACAAGGGACAGTCAGTGGTGTTGAACATTCTCAGCTCATCCCAATAGCAAACAACACTAAAGTTAAGAAAGGATTTCCAAGCAAGAAAGAAATCTGGAGCACTACCAGGAAAAGGTTGTGTTGAAATGAAAGTGAGAGCTTGATCGTAAGATATTTGTTAAAATCTCAGAAATTTCAGAGAGGGTGCCTTGGAGAATTTTTCAATCATTCAGAAAACGCTCTGCGGAGAGACTTCATATCCGCCTCTTAATAGAACAATCAAAGTGTGTAAGATTGTATCATATCAAAGAGGCTCGCTGTTGTGGCTTTTATCAAATGGCGTGAGTCCCAGTGTGATTCACAGGAGGTCCACTAAGAGTTTGAGAGAATTTTATCAGCAGGAAAAAACACTCTCTTGAACTTAAAGAAATATAGACTATAAAATGCAAGAAAGCATATGGGTCCCCCAAATTCTACAGGTAGGAAACCAGCCAAGAAAAAAAGTCAGCAGCACATACATACTTGTTTATTTTTTTTTCAGAGTGGAACTGAGAGTCATAAGAGAATTATTCCCAGGCCTTTGAGCCTTAATATCAAGAAACTTCCAGTGTTTTCCTGGCTCTGTTTCTGAGTTACTCCAGTAGATCAGGGGCTCTCATTTTCCTTCCTTTTGAAGAGAAGTATCTACAGTGATCATCCTATATCTTTTTTTTTTAATTTTTTTTTAATGTTTTATTTATTTCTAGGAGAGAGAGAGAGAGAGACAGCGTGAGCAGGGGAGGGTCAGAGAGAGAGGGAGTCACAGACTGAAACAGGCTCCAGGCTCTGAGCTGGCAGTCAGCACAGAGCCCGACGCGGGGCTCGAACCCACCAACCGCAAGATCATGACCTAAGCAAAAGTCGGACGCTTAACCGACTAAGCCACCCAGGTGCCCCGTGATCATCCTATATCTGTTTCAACTTTGTACAGTGGTCTGTGGGAGGGAGCAGGTAACTTACGTCTTTAGTTTCAAAAGTCTGAATATGGGCGGGGTACTCACAGCTGCCCGCCTTCCCTGCGTCCTCTCGGGGGGCTGTCTTAGACGATGGGCTTCCAGAATGTGAGCTGATGTTGTAAGTGGAAGGAGATGAGACTTGGGGGGAGAAATTTGTTAGAAGCCGTACTAACTGATAAAGCAGCCAGGGTCTCAGCACCCACCATGCCAATCCAAAGATTTAAGAATTGTCAAATCTATCTTCATGGCTATTGTATTTCCATTTTGGGGAGTGGAGAATGAATCTGCAGTCAGCCTGAAAGTTACTCTGCCCGTTTTGGGTGTATTTAACATTATTACCCGTTTCAAGAACGCTAATAATCCACCTGCTTGATTTGCCACCTTCCTTCTGCACCTCTGGACCACATCTGATGGCCCAGGGATCACTGTCCAAGAATACTGATACATATTTTGAACCTTTTACCGTTAATTATAATTCTCATCTGGTAACAATTACTTACCCAGATCCCAGGGATTACAAACTGGAATCATAATTTATTGTACAACTGAAGGGTTTTCTAAAAACAGAGTAGGATTTTATGAAAGCCATTTGACCTACTTGAGTTAACAGGCTTTGTTTGGGATGAATGAATGGTTACTTATAATCGAGAGAGCATCTTGCCTTTCCCCAACATCAGCGTGAGCTTCTCAGATCTACTTCCTCAGCCTCTGTTGACATTAGGAAGAACCAGGTTTTTTAAAAAGTTTATTTATTTTTGAGAGAGAGAGTGTGAGAGCAGGGGAGGGGCTGAGAGACAGAGAGAGAATCCCAAGCAGGTACCACACTCACAGCGAGGAGCCTGGCATGGGCTTGAACTCATGAACCGTAAGGTCATGATGTGAGCTGAAATCAAGAGCCAGAAGCTTAAACTACTGAGACACCCAGGTGCCCCAGAACCAGATTTTGAAAAAAAATTTCCTTACTGGAGATCTTCTGTTTGAACAGCATTTGTAATTTTTCTGTGAACTTTGATGTTTCTTTTTTGGTGTGATCTTCAAAACCACCCTGTGAAAATAACCATGGTAACTGACATCGCCTTTGTTCGGGGGCAGGTGAAATATTCCCCGAAAATAGATGTAACCATGGAGGCGGTACCACCCCTGTCCAGGCTCGGATACAATTTCCGTGTTGGTCAGTGGGTGAGGTTTTTTTTTTCTTCTCACCCCCACACGCCCAAAGATTGCCCAAACTCTGCACTCTGTTTCCGGTGTTTGTTGGTGTCCATGCGGGGTGACAGATAAAGCAGGTCCCCCACTCAAGGGAAGTCCAGGATGGAGCAGTCTATGTGCTGCGGCTGAGTTAAGGCTCATCCCCAGCCCCCCTCACCCCCCCTTTCTACTCTTAGCCCCTGTTCTTCCTTCAGAGCCTCCTTTCCTCCACTCAGTCTTTCCTAGTCTTTGGGATCAAAACAATGCCTTCACAAGTAGGCACTGGGAATTTTATGTGTCAAAAGCATGTCTCTTCGATCTATTCCCTCCTCGATGTGGGCTCCTCCAAAGGCCGGCTTGTTGCCCTCTGGCCCCTCCCCTTTCCACCTGCGTGGGTGATGGGCATCATACCTGGAGGTATAATAGCCATTTTGCCACCACGATGCAATGGCCCTGATCGTGATGGGGATGTAAAGTGGACCGGCCGCGGATCCTGCGGTAGAACGGGGACACCACACACATCCTGGGCTCCCTACCTCCACAGCCCTTGTTACGTGAGTCGAGGTACCTTTCTTTGCTTCAGCTAACTCTAATGAACGGTTCTGCTAATTCTGTCAAATCTCGCCTGACACACTAGACGTGGCTCCTTCTGATCTTCCGTGGATGTTTTAATCCCTCCCAAATGCATACACGGTTCCTTAATCAGAGGTAGACCAGGCAGTGAGAGGCAATTTCTCCTGGGCTCCAGGGTTCTGAGCATCGAAGGGCACAACCAAGGGACATGAGAAGGCGGATGCCTTTCTCACCCGCGTCAGGGGCTCCGACTTCATCACCAGCTCTCTTTCGCCCGAGGTGATGGCGCATCTCTGTGTCTCCTCTTCTGCCTCCTACGTGCATGTGAATTCAGAGCACCGACCCTCACAGCAAAAGGCATCATCCTGTTCTGCCCCTTCGTCAGTGAGGCGCCTAACAAGGTCACATGGGTTGTAGAGTTATCTCATGCTCCTGACCTGTCAGGACAAGTTGAGTCTGATCTGATTCTCATTCTGTAAGGCAGGTTCCGTAGGGTGACGCGATACAATGATTTCCCTCCTTGTTCAAGAAAGGGCTCTCATGTTTTGGTTTGGTGGTGAAATTCGAGCGGCATCTCTGGACCTTTATGTAGAACCTGGGACCTTCATTTCTGAAGGTTTTGCTGTATTCCGCAGTATTGGAGAAAACATTTTCCAAGTCGTCTCGGTCTATGGGTTCCTATCCCATATCTATGAAGCCAAATGTCCTGAATTCCCAAAACTGGACCCAAAGGAGAGGAAAAGATCTCAGGAGCAGAGCTGTAGCGGTACCATCTCTGTGGACATCTTGATTTCTGTTAGGACCCAGTGCACATTTATGGTAAGGTTTATGGCAAATGTGTATGCGAATTGAAGAATTACAGTGCAGTTGAATTTATGACTTAGGAGTTGAAACACATATTTAAAATTACTCAGACGCTTCCATTTGAGCATTACACCTCTTTTTATTATGGAAAAGCCAAACACAGTGGACCCGCTTACAAAGGCACCAATACAGTATAATTTATTCACCGGATTAAATCAATCAAGTCCTGAGTCACCGCTCTAGAGCTTATGAATTGCATCTTCTGGCAATATGATCCGGAGGCTGAACGACCTGATTGAATTTCATGCTGATGAGAATTATTATATCGAGTCCAGTCTCTGAAGAGGAGGGAGCGGAGGCCGTGTAGCCAGGCTGAGTTTCTCGTAATGACTCCGGCTACTTGCAAAAATATACATTAGACATGGGGACTGGGAATCCTCCTAGATGTCAAAGGCTCTGCTTGTTTAATTCTGTCATTCCGAACATCAGGGTGTGCAAAACCTTTATAAATACGGTAAAATCTGAAAATGGCTATAGTGTAAAAAACTAAGGTCTTAGAGAAAGGTCATCCCTCTCCTTGTCTTCCCAGAGAAGGAAACAGGAGTTTCCCACGGGTGCTGGGATTCAGACAGACCTGGGTTCCAAATCCTGCTCTCTCAGCATCCGGCCGTGTGCCCTTTCACAACTGACTAAGCCTCTCTGGGCCTTGATGATCATGTCTGTAAAATGGGGCATGCAATAGCATCTGGTGGGGTTTGTCTCCTGGATTAAGTGAGGCATCTTGTTTAAAGGTCCCGGTGAATGACAGCTGCTCCTTCACGTGCCTCGGCTCCCTTCAGGTTGGGTCTGCTGCTAGGAAAATCCAGTGCTTTAATCCTGAAGACGAAGTGAGTTAAACTATAAGAGATTAAAATGCTAGAACTCACAAGGTGCTTAGAGATTGTCTGGGGTTAGACAGCCACCTCACAGAGACAAGAAAAAGAGAGCCAGTGCGGACGAGTGACCTGCTGAAACTCACACGCGCAGTTAGCTGTGCAGCTGGGCTGAGCCTGCAGGTCTAAATAGTCCTGCGTCTGCGGACTTGCTCGACAGCAGAGAAGTCCCTGACGTGGCTTAAAGGATGATATTTAGTATCTCAAATATCAAGGGGGCAGCTCCGTGGTTGATAAAATGTTAGCTCCGTGACATCATCACAACCCATGTTTCCCCCTATCTTTTGGTTGTGCCGTCCCATATACCAGCAGTGTCATGAGATCAAGCTCAAGTTCAAGGACCTGCATCCACCATGGCCATGTGCACAGGAAGAAGACTAATCCAGGATGAAGATAGAACGGAATGGCTGCTCTTGAGGCACAAAGGAAATCTGGAGGGTCTGAAATGTACCACGTGAAGTTTAAGGGATCAGGCAGAGAGGGGCTGATTACTTCTGCTTCTAGCGTATGATACACAGAAAGCAACATTTTGGCTGAAATTAAAAAAAAAATATATATATATATATATATATGTATCAGGAGGTCCACACTAAGTAAAAGAAAGCTTGAGGATCTATTTTACTATCAGGCTAAGTAGACGTCAGAACAAGAGCTGTTATCAGGATGAGGACAGACTTCATGACAAAGGGTCAATTGTGCAGGAAGACACAATAATCCTAGGTGTGTGTGTGTGCTCGAGCCCAGGACTTTGGGTCTTCAGGATTCTGACGTCTTATGACGCTGGCTGCCCTTTTACTTAAAAACCCGGTTCCTGGGCACCTGGGTGGCTCAGTTGGGTGAGCGTCCGACTTCAGCTCAGGTCACCATCTCTCAGTTCGTGAGTTCGAGCCCCGCGTAGGGCCCTGTGCTGACAGCTCAGAGCCTGGAGCCTGCTTCGGACTCTGTGTCTTCCTCTCTCTCTGCCCCTCCCCTGCTCATGCTCTCTCTCTCTGAAAAATAAAAAAAATTAAAACTAAAAAAAAAAAAAAAAAACCCAGCTCCAAGCGCTTCATCCAAGAGGGTGCCTGTTATTTCTGCGATCACGCCAGAGGGACAGAGAGGACAATACGCGTGATGACATAGTGCATTTGTGATTTTCTCCCTCCTGGCACTTGCTCAATGACCAAAGCATGCAGAGTAAGATGGGCAACATTGGGGTACTCTCCGTTCCACACATTTGAGGCCGATAACTCACTGCGACATTGAAAAACAAAACGAAGCATCCCCACTTGGTGTATCTGGAGGGGACAAATATTTGTGGACAAATGTCCAAAGCCGTTCCTGCCCCTCTCTGCCTCGTCCTTCCCCTGAAGCTGACGCGGACAGCGTGGTTGTGTGGCTTTCTCCCGCTTCGCGCACATGCAGGATTGCACGTGCGTGAGTTTTGTACATTTAGACACGGTCATACGATTTCCTTGGCCAAAGACACGGGAGTGGCAACGATGTGGGTCCCATCGGGCGAAGCTCCAGTGGCCAGCACGTGGCGTGCCATGTTCTCTCCTCCCTCTGGCACGTTCTCTGCTCCATCTGCCTGGGTTCCAGAGAGGATGACGTGTTGCAGAGCGTTCAGCTGATGGGCAGGAGACACGAAGCAAAAGTGAGGACCGCACTTTGTTCCTTTACACTCCTGAGACGATGGGCTCGTTTCTCGGCACAGCGTGACCCCACCTGTCCTGGGTCATAAAGACAGCACGTTGTGACGAGGGGATTTTGTGTTCTGTGGTTGCTGAAGCAGACTGCCACACTCAGGCTCCTGAGACAACCCGGATTTGTGATCACACAGCTTTGTAAGCTCAGGAGCCTGGTGGGCCCGGCCATTCCCTGCTCGGCGTCCCGCAGGCTGAAAGCCAGGTGTCACTGCCACTGGGACTGGGCTCTTTTCCGGAGGCTCTGCGGACACAGCGTTCCCTTGCTCATTCACATTGTTACTTGGCCTCATTCCTTGTGGTTTAGGACTGAAGCCTCCATGTCTTTGCTGAAGGAAGGCTGGTCCCAGCCCTTAGAGGTCTCCACGTTCCTTGGCCTGTGTCCCCTTCGCTCCGCCTTCAAAGCCACCGACTGCGGGTGAAGCCTTCACACTTGGAGTCTTTCCTGGGTGGATCCCGTCCTGTCCTGGGGTCGCTCAGCGCTCTTACTCTCCCGCTCTCCTCTGCCGACTTGCAAGGCTCCGTGGGATAATCCGGGCCCACCTCTCTACTTTCAAGTCCTTAATCTTAATTTCCTGTGTGGAGATCTTTGGGGACCCTTATTCTGTCTACCACCCGTGAGGGTAATCAGGTCCTTCATGACGGGATCTCCTTTTTGTGTTTCCACTCGCAAATTTTGGGTTCTGTGCGTGATACATACCAAATAAATATCGTTTGATTGCATGGTCAGTAAGGTGGTCGTGCTAAAGCACTGAGGTGTGTTAAAGGCAAGTGTGAGAGAGAGAAAATGGGCTTACAGAAGTGGCATTTTGGGATGGATTAGGACTGTTTCCTGTGATATTGTGATATAATAAGATGTATATTTTTGGGGTCTCTGTCCCCAGTCCCTGACTCTCTCTTCCTAAATCCCTGGGAATTCCCTAGCTGACAGGACCATCTTTTGTTCTAAGGAGGTGACTCCTAGTGAGCCCCTGGATGGGGGCTGGTCACCAGAAAGACCACATTTCAGAAGCCTAGACATTTCAGCCCCAGAGAGGGGAGAGGGGCTGGAAGTGACGTTGACAGTCTAGCACGTCTGTGTGAAGAAGCCTCTAGAAAAACCCCTAGAACGTAGGGTTCTGAGAGCTCTGGGTTGGTGAACACGTAGAGGGGTGGGGATTTCGGCGCACATGGACAGGTCATGGACACACTGCGTCCTCTCCCACCCCCCTCGCCCTCCGCACCTCTTCCAGCTGGCCGCCCTGCATCATGTCCTTCTGTGATGAACTGGTAATCTAACCAGTGACTGTTTTCCTGAATTCTGTGAGCAGCTCAGGGGAATTATCGACTCCGTGGAGGGGGTTGCAGGAATCACTGAGGAAGAGCTGGCTGGTCAGTAGCACAGGTGATGCTCGGGACTTGTGACAAGCGTCCTGAAGAGGGTGGTCTGCGGGACTGAGCCCCTGCTGTGTGGGATCCGACGCACATCCACCCGGGGCAGCAGACGCCTGGAGAATTGCTTGGTGGGAAAAACACCACGTGTTTGGTGGCCAGAAGAATTCGGTGAGTGTGGACGTAAAGGGAAACACTGAAGAGAGGTTTTCCTGGCTCAGATCCCTGTCCTTCAGGAAGAACACAGAGGCAGGCTGGCGGTGTGGACTCTGCAGCCACATTGCCCGAGTTTGAACTCCATGCCTTCTCATTACTGGCTTTTAAATAAGACTCCTGTCTCTACATTCTTTCACCTTCAAAACAGGATTAGGAAAAACAGTAACTTTGGGGCTGTTGTGAGGGTTCAATGAATTAATACACGGAAACCAGCTCATCAGAAGGGCCTCACTGTCACGTATGCAGCTCTCTCTGTAATGTGTGCAGATTGGATAAAGGAAATGTCGCTCTGATGAGTCCACCCCATTTGTACCCACATCTCTATTACGAAATCTTTGACACTAGGTGGGTGATTTCCTGACCTTGAACTCAGAGTGGAAGGTTGTGGGGAGACATTTGATGCTTTGATACTGTCAGGACCTTGAGCTTCAAGCAGCCAACACGTGGGAGCAGGTTGAGGAATGAGAGGGCATTTGCTTGGCCATCATAGAAGTTGATTTGCTCAGACAAAAGCTGCCTGAATCTTATTCCGGGGCCCTGAGTAAGCTTCCCTTGTGGGGACAGAGATGTCCCATAAGGGCTCACTTGAGGACAGGCTTCAAGCCCTGAGACCAAACTGCTTTCGGGTGCTTTCCGGCACTGCTCAGTAGACGTGAGAAATCAGCATTTCTCCCTTTATTCAGGTAGAAAAATCTGGCTGACAAGACCTGATACAGAAGGGTGACCAAGGAAGGGAGAGTCAACACAGGTCATCAAGATACTGGGGGCAAAGGATTTTATGTGATTTCTAGGCACCTCTTAGCACAAATGCGCCTATGAAGGGGTTACCAAGGTGAGCTCTGAAGGTAGACTAGCTCTGTCTGAATCCCAGTTTCCCCACATTGAACCAGTGTGCCCTTGGGCACTTCACTGAACCTCCTTAAATCTTAGTTCCTTGCCTGTAAAATGGGCGTAATAAAAGCGCATGCACACAGGTGTTCGTGAAGACAGCCTTCACCCAAATATCACATTTAGACTAGTGTCGTGCTTGAAGCAAGTGCTCAGTAAATACTCACTTGGCCTTTCTCCATCCAGATTCCCTCATTGGTAAAATGGGCCATGATACTATGTGTGCAAACACACAGGATTCATCCTTTTGACAACTGTTTACTTGATACACACTGTTTAAGCTGTTGGGAATTCGGGGAGGGGGCAAATACAAAGTTATCCACATCGAGCTTACATTTTGGATGGGAGGAGAGGCAGACAGAGGAGTTGAAGACAGACTACACACAATCGTCAAATAAATAAACAGGATAATAGACAGTCAACTGCCTATTCAACAAATGCTCTGTAAATAGGGGTTACATTCTCGGTATCTAAATTCCCTGACCTTTTGAAAGGGGTAAAAAAATAGCAATCCGCAGCGTTGTCCGTGAGGATTAAATGGATTAATAGATGTAATGCCAGCTCCTAGGGGATATAGATGGCTGGGAGATAGAAGTCTTTATCCACAGGGGAGGGAGTGGGCTTTTCTCAGCCAGTCACTCTCCCAGCCAGGCCTCCGGGATTGCTCCCTCCTAGGAGTTTGATCTGGGATCTGCCTTTGGCTTTCCAGCTGGGAGCGTGATATTCTCCGCGGAGAGGAAAGAAATGATGAATGTGGGGAACTGCAAATCATAACCTGCAAAAAGATGGCACATCAGGGAGGGAGTGAAGGGGATACATTTTCTGGCTTTTAAAATATTACCTTTTCTGACAGGAGGGACGGTGAAGCAGGGCCAATCCCTCAGCCAGGAATAATGGGGTCTATTTTATTTCCCACTGATCTTGAGAGGCTAAATGTGTTTCCTATGATAAAAGAAAACAAAACCCTCCAGCCCTTTGGGCTGCAAAAGTAAGCGACCCTGTCGCTATAGGACGCCACAGGCAGTCGGCCCGCCAGACTTCGCCCCTGGGTCCTGTGTGCAGCAGACACCAAAGTGGGCAACGGGGAATTAGCATCATTCCTTCAAGAAAATAATTGTGTGCTGCCATCGGAAATGCCCCGGGCCTAGGGGAATTGTCCCCGCCGCTCCTCCGGGCTGGAGGGCTCCTTCTCCACCTTCACTTCGCGCGGGGCGGGACTAGGGACTGGGCGCGGGGAGACGCTGGGACCTAGATGTGGCCGGGAACTGGCGAGGT
>NW_027533280.1:734305-738343 GCF_008692635.1 Crocuta crocuta | reverse complement strand
GGCGATGGCTTGGACCGGGGCCGGGCAGGGCCGCAGGTGGGCGGGGCGAGATCTGAGGCCGGGGCGGGGCCAGAGCTGGGAGCCCCCAGGTGGGCGGGGCGATGGCTTGGACCGGGGCCGGGCAGGGCCGCAGGTGGGCGGGGCGAGATCTGAGGCCGGGGCGGGGCCAGGGCTCGGACCCCCAGGTGGGCGAGGCGATGGCTTGGACAGGGGCCGGGCAGGGCCGCAGGTGGGCGGGGCGAGATCTGAGGCCGGGGCGGGGCCAGGGCTTGGGCCCAGATGGGGGGGGGGATGGCTTGGACCGGGGCCGGGCAGGGCCGCAGGTGGGCGGGGCGAGATCTGAGGCCGGGGCGNTTGGGGGCCCCTGGCGGGGGCGCTTCCCCTGGATGGGAAGACTCTGCGGGGGGTTGGGACAAATGAGTCCGTTCCAGGATCTTCAGATCCCTTACCTGGATCCAGAAGCACCTGGAACCAGACCAGGGTCTGTTCCCGGAAGTGAGGAGGGGGCTTGACTAGGGGAAGGGCTTACTCTCCCTCCGCGGGTTTCCAGGGCGTCTACCCCACTTCCACACCGACCACAGCGTGGCACTTAGGATCCAGGAAGTGGGGCAAGTTACGTGAACCCCTGTCCGCGAAGCACAGGGTCACATCCTGGCCCCGCATTCGTACGGGTGGCTGGTCAAACTGGGGGGACCCCGCGGAGCGCCTGTCTTTTTGCACCTGTTCGCTCCACGCCAGGTCCTAGAGCTGAGCTTGCATCACCCAAGAAGGCGCGCTCGCAAGGCAGCTTAGGGCAAACTTGGCGGAAATCTGGGACCCAACTCCTGACACCCCAGATTCAGTCCGATGTGATTTGGGGGTGTGTTGCAGTAGAGACGGTTGGACTGAGATGCTGGGGTGTGGGGCGAGCAGGTGTGCGTCTGTCTTGCAGGACTGAGCTTCGAGGAGCCCCGTACCAGGGACTGTCCGGCCCTCCACAGAGGGAATGAGCCTTTTGGAGTTGAGGGGATTTTAGGGGCGCGTTGGGCACATGGCAAGGACCTGGAGTGTTCCAGAGACCAGCTGGCATTATGAGTCTTGCCATTTTTATTCTGCCCACGTGGGGCCGGGGTCACTTCGCGGACCTGGCAGGAGGGGCAGGGAGAGGTGGTCCCTGAGATCCAGAAGCTGCTGGCTACACGCGTGCCCTTCCTCTCCCCGCGCAGGCGCCAGTGGTCTGGGGGCAGGCAGCAGTGAGGCCTCACCTCCTCCAGGATGGAGCCTGCGCCTACAGCTTATGCCATGGTCCTGGGGTGCACCGCTGGGAGGAGGAAAAGCAATTATACCCCTTTCTTGCTGCCTTGCAGGGGTGAAGTCTTTGCAGGACCTCATGCATTAAACTGTCCGCAGGGTGCACTGCTTGTGGGGCTACTAGTGTGCCCCCCCCCGCCCCCTCTGGACTCCTTGATTGTCAAAAGCCAAATCCCCCCTTAGTGGAGATCATTTTTCTCTTCTTCCTGAACCTGTTGAAGCTGGGCTAGAGCGCTCTGGTGAACATGGTGGCCAACCGATGTTGAAAAGTTGCATTCACTTCTCAGAAGTCTGCGCGCACAGCCGGGAATTCCAGAGAAATCCACCCTCCTTGTCCGGTTCCTTGACAGCTCAGTACACTCAGTTGTCTCCAATAGTGTCCCCTAAGTTTATAATCATGCCCCTTTCCACAAACTCCAGAAAAAATAAGGCCCCACATACGCAGACGTGTGGTGGTGTGTAGGGGGTATCTTTCCTGTCTGTTTCATGTGCGTGTATGTGTGTGCCTGGAGTGAGTGAGCCCACGGTAAATCTCCCATCTCTCTCCTCCTCTGTTGCTTTTGATTATCAGTGTAATCTTTAGAGGCAAGATTCAGTGTGTGTGTGTGTGCGTGTGCGTGTGTGTGCACATGTGCATGCATGCATCCACTTGTGTGTGATTGTGGATGTGTATTTGTGTTTTTTTTTTCTTATTGTATAAAAAAGTTGCCTGGGGCGCCTGGGTGGCTCAGTCGGTTAAGCGTCCGACTTTCACTTAGGTCATGATCTCGCGGTTCGTGGGTTCGAGCCCCGCATCAGGCTCTGTGCTGACTGCCAGCTCAGAGCCTGGAGCCTGTTTCAGTCTGTGACTCCCTCTCTCTCTGACCCTCCCCTGCTCACGCTATCTATCTCTCTCTCCTAGAAATAAATAAAAACATTAAAAAAAATTAAAAAAAAGTTACCTACACTGAAGTTCATCTAGAGATGGGCCAAGGAAACAGTAATCTGGCACAACACTAGAGAAAAAAACTGGTTATGCTGGATTTATTAAGAGCTGAAATTGTTTTGTCCTTTATGGGAGATTTAAGATACTTTTTGAGAGTAATTTTGATGCCATGCTTGCAGACTTTAGAAATTGAACCCTACATCACATGAGAAGAATGTTGTTGTTGTTTTTTTTTAACAATTAATTTGTTTCTTTTGAGACGGAGAGAACTAGCAAGGGAGGGGCAGACACACACAGAGAGAAAGAATCCCAAGCAGGCTCCACACTGTCCGCCTAGTGCCTGACCTGGGGCTTGATTCCACGAGCCGAGAGATGATGACCTGAACGGAGATCAAGAGTCTGATGCTTCACCCACTCAGCTACCCAGGTGCCTGAGAAGAATGGGTTTTTAACAAGCTGTTTAGACAAAGTGGAGCTTATAATGTCTGGGTAATTTATCCTCTGTTAAGCAGGTCTCTCCATACACCTTATTATAAAAAACTAAGTGGCCAAAGTCAGGTGAAAACCAAATCTCATACCTACTACTTGAAAGAGCCGTTGCACAACTGGGTCAACATGTAGTGTGTAAAACCATTCTTATTTTAGAAAATTCTTTCTTTATAACTGTCTTATATTCCCCTCCTACTCATAAATGCAAATAGCTGTTCTTGTTCAAGGAGACTGTATAGAAAACAGACACCTTTTGAGAGGTTCCATTTTAAGTCAGCCAGGAGGCCAGATCAGAGAAAGTACTTGTAGAACTGGAAAAATAATGCCAAGTGCAATTGTCACGTGGGAGCAGGATACAGAACCCGTGAGGAGTGTAAGTGTTGCTAAATTCTCTCAGTTCCTGGGACTCTATGAGATTTATTAAAAGCCAGGCATCCTCATCCATGAGATCATGACCTGAGCCGAGGTCAGACCCTTACGTGACTGAGCCACCCAGGCATCCCTGAACTTATTTTCACTTTTATATTAAGTTGATTTATTTATTTTGAGAGAATGTGTGCACAAGCGCAGGAGGGGCAGAGAGAGAGAGGGAGAGAGAGAATCGCAAGCAGGCTCCAGGCTCAGGGTGGAGCCCAACACAGGGCTCCATCTCACCAACCACGAGATCATGACCTGAGCCCAAACCGAGATCGGATGCTCAACCGACTGAGCCACCCAGGCGCCCTTGAACCTGTTTTTATTTAAATCGGAGGTATTGATAGGAATCACGTTGGTGATAGATGACCAGATAGATGGATGGGTGGATGGCTGTGTCTGCACGTGGATGCGTGGGTTATTATGCATATACACGTTTCCCAGCTCCTGGCTCCCAAGGAGGGCGGTGCCGAGCGCCCGATTGTAGCTGGGCCTCACGGAGGCTGCGTCAGGCTCTCCTCGGAGGCCGTGCCTCACGCAGCGGAATGGTGCAGGCCATCTCAGAAAACGCTGGAGCAAATACAGCCTCATTTCTCATTCCGAACATGGACAGCAGCTGCAGCACCTGTTAATGGAAAAAAGACGGATGGGGTGGTACGGGGATTTGAGATTAAACAGGGGGGTGATGGCTTGTCCAGGCACGAGGCGTTTTATCAGTACACGTCCCCGAGGCTTCGTAACGTGTCCCTAAATCCTGATAGAACATTTTGTGGTCACAGCCGGTTGTGGCACAAAATGAGAACCCGCCAGCTGAGGTTTATGACTTTCCATATAAGCTCTCAGACAGGATTTGGCTTATGTTATGCTTGAGGCGGGTGGGACAGAGGTACGAACCACCTCCAGTCCCCACAGGGAGGGGC
>NW_027533280.1:726464-733836 GCF_008692635.1 Crocuta crocuta | reverse complement strand
ACCCCCTCCAGTCCCCACGGGGACGGGCCGCAGGCATCAAGAAAGAGAAGGTGCCTGACATTTGTTGTAAATTGACCTCTGGGAGGTGTAGTAGATGTAGCGATCATTGAAGAAAACTTATGTAAGATTTGTATTTCCTTTCATTTCCTTTTCTGNGGCTCCAGGCTCCGAGCTGTCAGCACAGAGCCCGACGCGGGGCTCGGACCCACAAACCGTGAGATCATGACCTGAGCCGAAGTCGGACACTTAACCGACGGAGCCACCCTGGCGCCCCTTAAAGGTTTTCTTAGAGGATCCAATCTGAACCTTTTGCCCTCACAGCTGGCTGGCTGGGTGTCTACTTATTTTAAATGGAGACCACTCTTGGGGTGCCTGGGTGGCTCCGTCTGTTAAGCAGCCGACTTCGGCTCAGGTCATGATCTCATGGTTTGTGAATTCAAGCCCCGCGTTGGGCTCTGTGCTGACAGCTCAGAGCCTGGAGCTGCTTCGGATTCTGTGTCTCCTTCCCTCACTGCCCCTCCCCTGCTCATGCTCTATCACTGTCTCTTAATAAATAAACATTAAAAAAGTTAAAAAAAAAAAAAAAAGGAGAACATTCTTGGGCTGCACCAGGGGTTTTAAGGAGTGTTGCCCAGCCCTGCACTTTCTGGGGCTCAGCGCTAGGCCCGCTGAGTGTGCTTAAGCCCTCTCTGTAGAGGGACGTGTCTGTATGCACACTAATGCACGTATCCACACACACACACTGCCCATGGATCACAAACACAATTTGTACTGATACCTGTGACTGCAGTAAATCCCCCGGTTTCATTCTCTCCTTCTCCCTTTTCTTATTTTTACCTTCTTTTCCTGACATTGAGAAAGCTGGCTCTCTCGTTCTTTCGTGTGTTTACTTGTTCTTTCCTAGTGTAAGTGGGCTCAGAATTGCTAATTGTGTCTAGCCTCACAAGATCCTGTCGAGAGGCAGTTTCCGAAGCTACTCAGCCTGGATCTTTTCCTCCTCGGCTCCTTGAGTGTGGCCATGCTACTCATTTGTAATATGGTTGGGGTCCTCAGTGCCGTTTATATTCCATTCGGGGTTTTCCTACATCCTGACTTCAAAAAAAATTTTTTTTTAATGTTTATTTATTTTTGAGAGAGAGAGAGCGAGAGAGGCAGAACATGAGTGGGGGAGGGGCAGAGAGAGAGGGAGACACAGAATCCGAAGCAGGTTCCAGGCTCTGAGCTGTCAGCACAGAGCCCGATGCGGGGCTCGAACTCACGAACCAGTGAGATCGTGACCTGAGCCGAAGTCGGACGTTTAACTGACGGAGCCACCCAGGCGCCCCCTACATCCTGACTTCTTAAAATTGTGTACATATTTGTTTTTAGGATATTTGAAATTCTGAGTCAAAGCTACCCACAACATCTGCCAGGGGGGTATGCCTTCCGCTTTCGTCTCAACCCCCTGTTCCCTCAACCCCTTCTTTCCACACCACCCCAGCCCTTCCATTTCCTGTCCCTCCTTCCTATGAGTATTTGGCACCAATAAAGCAGATGCCTGCGCTTTCTCTCACATCCTCTTCATTCTGCCCCTCCCCCCAAGGGGAGTGTATTCCAGATACTCACTTGTACACTTCACAGTATGGCCTGGAAATTACCGCCAGTTCAGTTCCTCATTCCTTCCCTCTTCCTTTTATTTAATTTAATTTAATTTAATTTAATTTTATTTTATTTTATTTTATTTTTTAAATTTATTTCTAAGAGAGAGAGAGAGACACACACAGCGAGCAAGGGAGGGTCAGAGAGAGAAGGAGTCACAGAATCCGAAACAAGCTCCAGGCTCTGAGCTGGCAGCACAGAGCCCGACGCGGGGCTCGAACCCACAAGCTGTGAGATCATGACCTAAGCGAAAGTCGGACGCTTAACCGACTGAGCCACCCAGGCGCCCTGTCCCCTCTTCCTTTTAAATAGATTTTGGTTTTTAGGACAGTTATAGGTTCAGAGCCAACTGAGTGGGAAGTACAGTGACTTCCCATAGACGCCAGCTCCTGCCGGGCAAAGCCTCCCCCAGTACCACTCCCTCCCCTGAGCCCGTCCCCTGCGGTAGCTGCCTAGCACCTTGCTTGTGGGTGTCCCACAGGTCATTCAAGCACTCCCCTTTGTCTGGACAATTTTATTGTTTCCAGCATTTTGCAGATACAAATAGTGCCATAAGGAGTCAGCTCGTGTGCACGTATTTTTATATGTTTGGGGGGATATCTTCAGGCGGCTTCCTAGATGTAGGGTCTCTGGCTCAAGACCTCAGTGCATAAGCAGTTTACCTAAGAGTTGCCACGTTTCCCTCCAGAAGGGCCGTGCCAGTCCTCCCTCACCATCCACGTACGAGCGTGCCCGTTTCACGACAGCCTCGCCAGCAACGTGTATTAGCGTGCTTTGTAATTTTTGCCAGTCCATTAGGTGAGAAGTGACATCTCAGTGTTGTTTTAAGTTTCACCTAATGATGAGTGAGTTTGAATACTTTTTTTGCATGTTTGAGAGCCATTTTCATATATTTTCTGGTGAATTCTCTGCTCACATGTCACATTGCTATTTCAGTCTGAATTTGAGATATTTCAGTCTGAATTTGAGAAGTCCTAATTTCAGCAAGAGTGGAACTTCTTTTTCAGCAGCATGTAATTAGGCTCAGGTTAAGTGTTGGTATCGAGCTCTGACGGTGCCTTGAGAAACTTCCAGCAGTGGGGGTAGCAGTGTGGTGCTGGGGCCCGGCACTATTGTATTAGAATTGGATTGATCTTGGGGCACCTGGGTGGCTTAGTCGGTTAAGCGTCCGACTTTCGCTTAGGTCATGATCTCGCGGTTTGTGGGTTCGAGCCCCGCGTCGGGCTCTGTGCTGACTGCCAGCTCAGAGCCTGGAGCCTGTTTCAGTCTGTGACTCCCTCTCTCTCTGACCCTCCCCTGCTCACGCTGTCTCTCTCTCTCTCTCTCCTAGAAATAAATAAAACTTTAAAAGAAAAAAAAAAGAATTGGATTGATCTTGGTACCGAGAAGTTTGAAGGAGGCCCTGGGCAAATTCATTCCTGAATCCCTGTCACAGCCCTTTCTCCCGTCACAGAGGCCGCTCAGAACTGCGAGATCTCACGGGATGGGGGCAGAGGGACTAAGAGTGAGGACGGACTTCGGGCCACGTGCTTGTGAATCCCAGCCACCTGCAGAAGTGCGTGGGCCGAAGCTTGGTCTCTCTCTCCATCTGGTGCAGGTTAGCCCTGAACCGAGACTTTGTCCTTGAAGCCCAGATCAGAGGCCGAAGGAGAACTTGGAGATGAGTGTCTCACTCTGTGACTCGGTGGTATTTCAGGTCACGTGTGTGCGCCACGAGAACCACATGCAGATCCGGAAGCCACACCAGGCCTTGGAAAAGCCGGCCCACAATGCTTTCACCCTCAGAGGTGAGAACCAGGCCAGGCGCAGACATACCCACGGCGGCCCCTGTCTGGCCAGCCCCAGTGGCCCGAGGTCCCGGCTGTGGGCTCCAGAAACCCCCTTCAGTGCGGTGGGGTTTGTGCCCCTGTGTGCGTAGTTCCTAGAAACCACTAGAATACACTTTCCGTCACACGGGTATTTCTGGCCATGTCTTGTGTGCAGATTCTGGTTACTTTTTTCCTCCCTTCCTCACCCCTTCCCTCCTCCCTTCACCCTTTCCTCCACTCTCTCTCCCTCTCCCCCCCGCTTCTCTCTCTGTCTTTTTCTGAGAAACAGTCCTGATCCTCACGGAACCCACAGACTATATGGAAGGAGGGAGAGGCACATGCGAACGTTAACAGATATTCTTCCCCGGGCCAACGCGCAACTTCTGAGAAAATGAGTCTGGAAACAAACAGAACCCCGTTTCAGTAGCTCTGTTTTAGGAATTGGAGAGTGAACTGTGTGGTGGGCTTCAAGGGACGTAGACCCTCTGAGCGAGGGGCTGTCAGGACATCCACACTGCTGTTCAAGTCCGCAGGGAACAGGGTGTGGACAGGAAGTGACGTGAGAGAAGAGAGAGGGCCGTGCACTCCGGGCGGATGACCAGAGGAACCTCCCTGGAGGAAGAGGCTTGGCGGGGTGGGGGTGGGGGGTGAATAGGGCTGGCTTGATGAATGCAACCTGGTGAAGCTCTACTGTGTAAATTGGGATAGGACGTTCCAGTCCCTGGAACCTTCAGCATTTTGAAGACCCGGAACTGCTTTTCATACGCCCGTATTGCTTACTTCCTCACCCCAGCCCGTAGAAGTCGTGGTTACGGGCTCCATTTTCTGGATGAGCAAACAGAGGCTCGTAAAGGCGACGTGACTTTCACAAGGGAGCAAAGCCAAGGAAGGCGAGTTTGAGCCGAGCCTTTTCGTCTCCAGAATGTGACTTCCCACCGGCGCGCTGTGCTCAGAGAGCCTGGCATCTTGAGGCACGTAAGCTGCAAATGAGAGGCAGACACACACTCCTGGATTCATACAGGAAACCCCCAACCAGCCATAAACATTCATTAGTGCTGCGTGTTTTCACATGGACAAGTCTTTAAAACATAAAATGGAATAAAAAAATGTAAAAAGCAAGTCGCCAGAGCACACCTAGAACAAGATATCATTGTACACAGTTTAAAGCATGTGAAACAATTCCATACATTTTTAAGAATACGCAATTCTGTAGCNTTCAGCACGTCTGGGTCTTATTTCCCGAGCTGGGTGGGGACGGGGTGTTGTGTTTTCCCGCACTATCTGGCTGCCTGGCGTATATAATAATCACAATTAGGCGATGGTTTACAGAAGTCAGTCTGGTATGTTTTCTCTTGGAATTACTATCTCTCTAAGTCTTAAGTTTGCTTACTTGTTTTTTGAAAAACGGGGGTGTTACCCTTGAGGGGAAAGGAGACAAGGGTTTCCTGAACTGACTGGAGACATAGATGAACTAATGCTTTGGCTCAGCTGAGCATGTGATGCCCATTACATATGTGGTCCTCTGAGCCGAGTCTTGCAGCTGTGGTCCCCACCCAGTTGGCTAGGGCTTTCCTAGAGGCCGAAGAGAGGGAGTCTCTTACTGGCACCTGCTTCTGGTTGAGTTAGGCTGAGGATGTTGTATATAAGTGTGTTCACTATCCCCAGCTCAAAGAACCAGAAGCTGAGCTGAATTCCCAGGTAACTCCAAACATAAAACCCAGGAAGAGGAACAGTAACTGAGGCCAGGAATAGAGAGCGCCATTCTTTCATTCCTCGAACATTTCCTGCGTGCCTATGGTGTTCCAGGAATTCTAGACACTGGGGCTTCGGCAGGAAGCCACAGAAATATAATGCTTGTCCTGGTAGACGCATCCTCTGCCTCAAGGGAAACATCCTGTATTTCTAAAGAACAAGAAAGCAGGCTTACAGAGATAGTAATTCCGAACACTACTTAAACCATTGCCAAAGTAAGTGTATGTATTTGGAAAGTTTGATTTGCTTGCAACTAAACAACACACATTAATTTTCATTCATAGATTACATGCCATTTATTGAGCACCTACTAGGTGCCAGCTCATAGATGTATCTTAATCACTGAGGTCGCGAGAAGATCCCAGGGCTGCCTGTCATTGGTCTGATCCGAGCTGGAGGCTCACCCCTGAACCAATGACTGTGACCCGGAGGATGGGATATTCTGATTGGCTGTGCCGGCTCACGTGTCCACCCCTAGATCTTTTGGGCTCCAGGCAGACCGCACAGACCAAATCATAACGGGTGGTTTCCGGAGAGAAGGCAGAGGGTGGCCCAGAACCGGGAGGATGCGAGGTGTTAGAAACCCCTTCCCAACCAGAACTCACTGCTCGGCCTGTGCTCGCCGGGCGTGGCTCCCAGCCAGGAGCCCCGCACCCCCAGGAGGGGTGAGCGGCTCCCTTCCCCGGGTGGGTGGGGGGCTCCTCTTGATGCCCCGGGTGCTCACACAGGTGCCCGCTCAGGCACTCACACAGGTGCTCGCACAGGTACTCACACAGGTGCGCGCTCAGGTGCTCACACAGGTGCTCGCACAGGTGCGCACTCAGGTGCTCGCACAGGTGCTCACACAGGTGCGTGCTCAGGCGCTCACACAGGTGTTCACACAGATGCTCACACAGGTGCTCGCACAGGTGCGCGCATCGCTGCAGGGCGCGGAGCCGGTGCCGTCCCGGCTCCTGCAGGTCAAGGTGCGTCTCCTGGTGAGGACGCGTGACGCAGCCCCGGCCGCTCTCTGCACAGACGCCATCCGGTGCGTTCGTGGGGCGCCGGGCAGACGGCCAGGCCCGTCGGAGAAGCAGACGCTGCTTCCCGCCCTCCCTCGGCACCCCTGCTGTTGCGCGCAGCCCGCGCCTGCAAACAGCGGACGTGCTTTGGAAGCCAGAGGTTGGTTACGAGCAGCGCGGGCTGAAGTCCAGGTCTCTGCGGAGACGATCCGTTTCATCCAGCGCCGCGCCCGCCTCGCTGGCTGTTCCCGAGGGTCGCGCCCAGCTGGCGAGGAGGCCCTCGGTCGTGGGCGCACGGTCCCTTCCTCCGGGTCGGAGCGGGATGCCAGGTGGGATCTGGAACAGGCTGCCCATCTTCAGCCCCGGACCTTAGTGCCACGTGCAGAATTCTTCCAGGCGGGGTCCCGGACTGGCGGGTGGCAGGGTCTGGGTCGCGGACATCTTGCTGGGCCTTGAGGGCGGCCGGTGTTGATGGAAAATTGAGGTCCTCCGACCTCTGGGCAGAGCTCCTGACCTTCCCGGTGCGTACGGAGAGCCTGCAGCTGGCAGAGCAGGTGTGTGTGTGTGTCTGTGCCCTGTCCCCCAGGGACCAGAAGAAGCCCACCCTGGCTCGGTGAGGCTGGCGGCCTCACTCCTCCGCGAGCTGCTCCCCAGGGATGTGAGTGGGGGCAGGGGGGCCTCCGGGTTAGGCCCCTCTGGGCTGGAATCCCAGCTGGACACTCGCAGGCTCCCCAGCTCTGGATGAGTCATCCCCTAGTGACTCTGCTTCTCCTGCTGTGTACGGATGCCCAGGCCTCCCACTGCGTAAGTCTCGCCCGGCCGTGTGGACACAGCGAACCAGGGCCGAGCACGTGCTGCTCCCGAGGTGTCTGCACTTAGCCGGAAAGTCAGCCGTGAGCACAGTGAAGGATGTGAGCCTGGGAATTAGCAGCAGTCGTCAGCAGGGCGTAGGCGGTGAGGAGAGCTCGTCACAAAATGTGCTTCAGGAAGGAAGGCTTTGCTGAAACATCTGGACAGGGAGAAGGAGCCGGCCGCGGAGAGTGAGGGAGAGCAGATAGGCGGGCCAGGCGAGACGTGTAAAGGCCCTGAGGCACAGCGTTGGACGGGCCATCCGTGTGAGGAGGGATCTGAAGGAGCCTCAGAGCACAGAAAGGCACCCAGGAACCCTGCCGA
>NW_027533280.1:631075-726448 GCF_008692635.1 Crocuta crocuta | reverse complement strand
ACCCTGCCGATCCGTGCAGGGCCGCGTGTCTAATGGGAGTCTCCCTGCGTCAGAGATGTTGAACGAGGCCTGGCCCTGTGCGAAGGCCGAGGTGATACTTGGGCGCTTTCTTGAAGGTCTGAAAGGATCTCTCCATTTTCCATGTGGGTTTATGCTCACTTTAGAGAGTTTTTTTAATTTAAAGTAATAATAACAAAGTTGTCTGCCAAGGAGATCTGGGGTGTGTGTGTGTGTGTGTGTGTGTGTGTGTGTGTGTGTAACTCACCACTAGGTGGCTGGTTCAGTTTGCCTATAGTTGTATAGTTTCTTTGCCGTGACCCTATGCAGTAAGAGTTCTTAAATAAGGTCAAAGGCACAGCACCGATCAGGGAGACAGGCCGTGTGTTGTGCTTTCACCGCGACCGCGGGCGTGCTGTCTCGTCTACACGGGGGGTGCCTGCATCGCCAGAGACCCCGGCTTAAAAATACTTCGGTCGTGGGGTAGGTTGACTCTGGCTCCCTGTCATCACACAGCCGACTTCAGGGGTCACTTAACGAGAGAAAGGAAGAAGAGAACGTAGCCCACCCTTTATAATTTTTAATCCGTAATTACAAAATGAGATGCTTTAATTATGCAGATGTGCATGTTTTTTGATCCACACAGGCGAGGTCCGTCCAGCTCTTTGCAAATGTGTATCACACCCTTCCCTTTGCTGCCTACATTTTATTCACAACGCCAGAACTTATTATCTGAAGAGGTGTCTGTCACTTTGATGACGCGCTTCCTGCCGGGGGTTGCTGCCTGGGGGTTCCCGCACCCCCAGCACAGGGCTGGCAGCTTGTTAGAGCTCTTTAAATATTTGTCGACTTGCATTGCACTTGAAATACTGTATTAAAAATCTTGCACCCACCTGCAGGGTTCTTAGCGGCGAGTTTTTGTCTTACCCTGGCAATAAATACATTTGCATTCATATGTAATAAATACATTGTAGCTTTCCTCTAAATGGGAACAAAAACCTTTATGCAGTATTTGGGCTCCACTGGGTTTAGCCAAAGGAACTTTCACCCGCCCTTGGGGTTGGGGTGTCAGGATCAATGTTAGGAGCTGTTTGCCTGGAGGGAAGAGAAGTGTCACTGAGCCAACCAAGCGACCTTTTGAATTGCTGGGGATCCGATTTAATGCTGATTTGCACATCCGAAAGTTTGCTTGGATATAGACTAGAAAAGGCCAGTTCTTGTCTCTGCGAATTTGAGAAAGATTTGATCTGGAATGGATGGGCCATGGCAGACCGCGAGGGAACCCTAACCAAGCACCTCCAACTCAGGCTCTTCTCCAAAACCTCTCCATCCTCTCTTTTTTCTTTAAAAAAATTTTTTAAATGTGTTTATTTTATTTTTGAGAGAGAGACAGACAGAGCATGAATGGGGGAGGGGCAGAGAGAGAGGGAGACACAGAATCCGAAGCAGCTCCAGGCTCCGAGCTGTCAACACAGAGCCCGACGCGGGGCTCGAACTCACGGACCCTGAGATGATGACCTGAGCCGAAGTCAGATGCCCAAACGACTAAGCCACCCAGGTGCCCCCCTCCATCCTCTCTGACCTCCTCATGCAACGTCCCTGCTTCTGGGTTCCAGCCACGTGGGCCTCCGGGGGGTTCCGTGAGCCACCATGCTGCTTCCCATCTCGAGGCAGCTTGTGATTGTTGTGCCCTCTTCCGAGAGCGCGGTTTGCCTGGACCTCTGCGGAGCTGGCTTCTCCTCCTCGGGGGTTCCACGCCCCGACACCCCCTTTCTTTTTTTTTAATGTTTTATTTATTTCTAGGAGAAAGAGAGACAGAGAGAGAGAGACGGCGTGAGCAGGGGAGGGTCAGAGAGAGAGGGAGTCACAGACTGAAACAGGCTCCAGGCTCTGAGCTGGCAGTCAGCACAGAGCCCGACGCGGGGCTTGAACCCACGAACCACGAGATCATGACCTGAGTGAAAGTCGAACGCTCAACCGACTAAGCCACCCAGGCGCCCCCCGACACCCCCTTTCTTAAGAGCCCTCTCTTCCATCCCAAAGAGGCCCCATCCGAGGCAGTGTCTCCCACAACATAGCTTCGTTCTCCGCGCTGCGCTTAGCATCCCGTGGGGCCATCTTATTGCTTCTTTATTTAGCATCCGTGGCCCTCCCTAGAACGTCAGCTTCACGCAGGCAGGGACCGTACCCGAGTTCCTCAGCTTTTACCCAGGGCCGCAGACAGGGCTCCACATGTAAGCATCTGTGGAGCCGGCACCCCTTCAGCTTTCCGTTCCAGCAGTGAAGTCATGTGCTGCGTGGTCGGAAGTAGTAACGTGGGATCTGACAAATCCTGTCAAACCTGAGGCATTCCAGGTCAGGGACCCTGTTCCTTGACCCACCAGGGGGTCTCCTCTGTTGTCCATTCGTGCTCCTTTATCTGCAGGGTGACGATTTCAGGAGGGCAGTTGTCGTGGGACCGATTGGCTTGTTGGTGCCTCCGCCTGGCAGGTGGGTGGCTGGGGGCCCCCGCTCTGGACCTTGGGTTTCCTCATTAGGGCCTTTCCTTTAGGATCCACGTGGGAGAAATGGTCAGCAAGCAAAGAGAGGTGTTAGCAAGACCCTCTGACTCTACGAGAGTCGTCTCTCTGGAATACCTTCTCCCTTAAAATCTGAAACCCCAGGATGCTCAGTCCTTTAGGGAAGAGGAAGCAGATTAACGTAGGAGCCTCAGCCCTGGTGCATCCAAACCGTCACGAAGGCACCTGAGGGCTGGGGTCTCGTCCCTGGTCATCTGACAGCCTGACTTCCGGTTCCACTTACCGGGGCTTAGACTTGGGACACAGCATGATTTCCTGGGGCCTCAGTTCCTACGTTGTCCTATACCAAGGTTTGGTGCGACCAATTCAGAGACACTAAAGAGAGGCCACTTCCCTCTTTCGGTAGAGATTCTGGAGGACTGGATGAAAGCTGTGTGGCAGAGGGTGTGACGTGGACCTGAGCCAGGCAACCCCCCACGCCCCCCGAAGGCTTTGCAACCCAATGGACGTCAGAGTGCTGGGAACTGACCTTTTCTTAAATTTTTTTTTTAATGTTTTTTTATTTATTTCTAGGAGAGAGAGAGAGAGAGACAGCGTGAGCAGGGGAGGGTCAGAGAGAGAGGGAGTCACAGACCGAAACAGGCTCCAGGCTCTGAGCTGGCAGTCAGCACAGAGCCCGACGTGGGGCTCGAACCCACGAACCGCAAGATCATGACCTAAGCGAAAGTCGGACGCTTAACCGACTAAGCCACCCAGGCGCCCCAAGGGAATTGGCCTTTTCTGCCCAAAGGATGCTGCTCATCCACGAAATAACGTTGATCTAAAGCAGTGATTATCAATGTGGGGCTCCAGGGACCCCTGGGTTCCTCAGATTCCCTAATCGTCAGCAGTATTACCAGCGGCGCATGTTACTTGCTTTTTCTTTTCTGGCTTATTCTTCATGTGCATACAGTGGAATTTTCCAGAAGCTGCACAATGTGCAGTTATCACAATGAACTGTATGCAGACACTGATGTGAGGATCCAATTGTCTTCTCTTTGAGTCGGACTTCAGAGACTTGCAGAAGTGCAAAACCCTGCACCTCGGTGCACAGATTTTTTTTTGTTTTTTAAAAAAGTTATTTTCCATAAATATGTCATTTATGTTAACATCCCATGAGTTTATTATTGTTCTTTTTATTTATTTTTTATTTTTTAAATGTTTTATTTATTTCTAGGAGAGAGAGAGAGAGCGTGAGCAGGGGAGGGTCAGAGAGAGAGGGAGACACAGACTCTGAAACAGGCTCCAGGCTCTGAGCCGGCAGTCAGCACAGAGCCCGACGTGGGGCTCGAACCCACGAACCGCAAGATCATGACCTAAGCGAGAGTCGGACACTTAACCGACTAAGCCACCCAGGTGCCCCCTTTTTTTTAATGAGGTAATAATTCTTTTTAAATTCTCAAAAAAAAAAAATCTGAAACCTGAAATAACTTCTTAAACTTGAATTCCACGGAGGCACACGGGAGTGTCCAGCATTTGTGTTATTTCTAGGGTTCGTACGGGGCACACCTCGGCTCAACTCCTCTCAAAGTAGGATTTTTCCTTCCTTGTCTAGAAACATAGGCCGCCGTCTTGAAGGTAGCGGTAACCGGGAATGCTTGTCATCTGTCGGTGCTGTGGCTCTGAGTCGCCTCTTGCTGGGGTCCCGCCTGAAAGTGGGAGAGAGGGACCTGTCACTAAGGAAGTTTTGGGGTGTTCTTGCAAGGCTTCCTGACGCACCTCCCCCTGCAGGCCCCGCCCCTTTCTCTGGCCTGGCCTTACTGCTGCTTGCAGAATCTTCAGGTTCCATTTGGTCACCTTGTATACCTTCGTGCTCGCTAGCCGGTTATAATTATGTGCCGGAACGGGGGGAAGAAAGGGGAAAGTTTGCGGCTTAATGAGAAATGAGATTGGGCAGATATTCCTAATGCTGCTTACGGCGTACATTCAATAATTCAATGTTGGTGGCTTCATGCTGGAGAAAAAAAAGCCAGAGGAGTTAGATTCCATTTTGCAGCTGGGCCGGATTGCACGGCTCAAGTCATAGGATCAGATAAAGCATTTCCCTCGCCAAGCAGGCTGATAAAGCCCCTAATAGGATTTGCTGCCCAGAAAAACCGCAGACTGAGAAGCAGCAGCCAGATTCTCCTTTCCTGCCATTTGTCTGTAAATTTCACATGTGACGGATGCTGTGTCGGAAATTGTATTGCAATTAGAACAGAATACGGTATAATATTTGAACTCAGATATAAAAAAGGACCACGTGTGTGTGTGTGTGTGTGTGTGTGTTGTGTGTATGTGCACGTGAAAACTCTGGCTCATTCTTGATTTCTGTAAGAAGCGCAATCTCTGATCCTGATTGTGATCACAGCGGTTGTGTGTGGCTATAAATACAGCCGTCGCTGAAAGGTTGGGATGTGGGGAATGAACTTTGAGTGGAGCGAAAACAGCTAAGACTTGCCTTATTAATAGCTCTTAGAAAGAGATGCCAACGTGTACTTTACCAGTGACGACGCCTCTGATGACTACGAAAAGTGCTCTATGTGGCTGAAGGACAGATATTCTTGGAGTTAATTATAGCTACTCATAGATTAGAGACACATTGTGCTTTGCTTTTTTTTAATTCTAAAGAAAATGAACTGACATGAGGAAATCAAAAGATCAGGATTCAAGTATGTGGATGTCGATTGGTTACATAATTACTTACATAATTAACATCAAGGATAAAGGAGCATCTAGTGGCTGCTTTAAAAACTATGCATCACACCCTGTACTTCATGGTTAGTAGGTTTTGCTTGTGAGTGAGCTACTCATAGTAATGTTGGAGGCAGAGGAAGGGAGAGCCTCCTTTTCAGTGAGACCAGAATATAAATTAAAACACCTTGGTAACTGTGTCTTTAAACTCTTCTCTCTCTCCCAGTTATCAGATCGTGGATTGCCTCAGCATCAGTTTTAGTGCTGCTGAGTGTAAGAGCGATCCAATCTCCTTTTTAATTTCAAATGATGAAATCTCAGGGCGTTGAGATATCCTAACCCAACACATTCTGCTCTCTGTCAGCAATGCTTTCACTGCAAGTAATAGGAAACTCAGGTAACTTAACTCGCCTGGGACAGTGCTTTGTTTCGCTCACTTCGCAAGATGTCTGGATCTGGGCAGCTGCTGGCATCAGTTTGGTTTTTCACAGATATTAGGCCCTCAAACCATATGACCGGCTCTGCCTTTCCCTCGTGGTCACAGAATGGCTGCCTAAAACCAAGCATTGCAGCCGTATCAAGGCAGGAAGTAGAGTGAAAGGAGCCAAACCCAGTGACACTTGTCTCTTTTACCAGGACCGTCAAGCAGTTCCAGAAGCCTCCAGCTAATACCTGGCTCTGTCTCACTGGTCAGGGCTGTTCCACACAGGCACCTGGAAAAGCCAGCGTTTACTTTTCCAACAGTCTGTGGGGCTCGCTCACTGGATAGTTGAGTGACTGCTTCCTGGCACCGTAGTTCCTTTGTGATGATCAAGGTCAACGTCCTTAATGTCAGAGGAATTACAGGGTTTTGAGGGAAGGGGTGTTAAATAACCAGTTAAGTGACTGAGTACTGAACTGCAGTTTGCACACCGATATGGGGGAGGTGGACCAGAGGCTTCCTGGAGTCTAAGTCTTGAGCTGGTGTTAAAGGATGAACGCCAGCCAACCGGGTGAAGAGAAGGAAATGACCATTCTCAGAAGGACGGCGTGGACAGACAGGACTGCGTGGCCAACGAGCGCCGAGGTCGGAGGGCAGGCGAGGAGGGGCCTCCGCGCCCCCAGATCAGGATGTCAGTGTCGTTTCCCAGCACCCCCCGGAGCCGCTGCTGCCTGCGGGAAGGACCACCCTCCTTCAACGTCCCTTCGGGGCGCACGAGTCACCTTTGCTGACTCTTCTGCAGTGATAAGTGCCAGCCCTTGTGCAGACGATTGAGTCCTGCTGGGTCTTCACTTGCCTGGAGCTTTGCTGGGACCCCAGGGCTTCTCCGCTCTCCCTCGGGCTTGTCTCTGGAAACCTCGGCCCAGTGTCACTGAGTCACTCCGCTATCTACTCCGCCTCCGGTTCGCGTCTCACGGTTGGCTGCGGTCGGCCGTGAAGGCATCGAAGGTGTTGACGTGACTGGTGGCGATGGATGATACGTCCTTCCCATAAGACTAACGTATTAACCACCAGTTCAGCAGCGGGTGTTTTCTGAACACCGACAACTTGCCCATCCTTGTGTGATTTCATGCTTGCGGGACCAGCCAGCAGATGCGTGCGCGGGAGGGCCCTACGGAGATTCGAATGGAACGAAGGTGTGTGGTCGGTGTGCCTGCGGGTAGGGAGGCCGCTGACATGTCTTACCTAGTGGTCGGTATTTTATTTTTCATACTGAGGGCTAGGATTACCACCACGCCTAAACTCTTTTTTCCAGAAGCCAACTCATGAGGCTAATGAACTTCATTAGGGTTCTGAGACGTAGAATGTCTGGGATTAAATGGCATATTTTGGCCACGGCATCTGCGTACTTCAGCCAATATATTTTCGGTAACTAACTTCCGGAGAATGTCTGCTGCTGTGCAAAAGACGAGCTCTTAACACCTTCCACTTGCTAAAGCAGGACACAACACCCTCCCGCCCCCCGGCCACCACCGCCGTCCAGTTTCCTGACATGGTGACGTTGCAGGTGAGTTTCCCCCTCTGGCAGGTGGGAACCCTCATACCACCTAGACCACGGCGACCCGAGGAGGATTAAGTAGGAAGTGGAACGTATGATGTTTAGAGCAGCGCCTCACACGTAGCAAGCGCTCCGTAAAATTCAGTGCTTTGATTTGTGAGTGGAGTTGTGATGCACTATTTCTATGTGGAAGATGCTGAGTGTCGGGTTGGGGGGGGACGGGGGAGTCAGGAGCCGTTTCAGTCACATTGATTCTGTTCCGTCCACACAGGGCGTACTCACGGACAGTTTAACACATCATTCTTTGTTTTCTCGCTTTTTAATTTTTAGCTTTCGTTGCTAAGTTATTTTTGTGTGCTGTGCTTCTGGGAAGGTGAGCCATGGAAAATGAACAGTGGTCAAAACAGGTGTGGACTGTTGCAGAATAAGCCTTCCATTTGATCTAGAATGCATCTTCCTACTTTCAGGTGAAAAGTTATGTACAGTAACCAGCGAAGTGAAACCCCTCGGTGAGCCCCGGAAGAATGAGAGCGTTAACTATAAGGTAGAGTAGTGTTTCCAGGATTGGATATCTCAGACTTGGCATGCTTCTTCCCCGAGTCCCTTCCCCAGGTACAGGGACAGGCGTGACTCAGCTACTGAGCAATCAGATAGAACACAAAGGCTGCAGGGCACCTGGGGGCCTCAGTCAGTAGAGCGCCCGACTTAAGCTCAGGTCATGATCTCACGGTCCGTGGGTTCAAGCCCCGTGTCGGGCTCCGTGCTGACAGCTCAGAGCCTGGAGCTACTTCGGATTCTGTGTCTCCCTCTCTCTCTGCCCCTCCCCTGTTTGTGCTCTCACTGCCTCTCAAAAATAAATAAACATTAAAAAAAAAAAGGCAACAGACCCTTTTTGCCCTTCACTTATATGTGTAAAGGAGAAAGATCGAGGCGCTCAGGGAGTGTGTTTTTGCTCAGTCTAGATGAAATACGCCATGAGTTGGAATAAAGGTGGTGCGGGCAGGTGTCTGCTTCGCCCTCGTCCCCATCAGCCGGGAGGCGGGCAGACTCCAGAGTGGTGCCTGGAGGGCATTTTGGTCTTGTCCAGAGGCTGCAGCCGCCCACAGCAGCGGCACAAAGCCTGCCCCTGGTCCGGGCCTCAGGGACACCGTCTGCGCTTTGGGACTCCTTAGGATCCTCTCCCCATCGCGGGCAAGTTCAAGACTCCCTGGACATCCCTAGTGCCCAGAAGCCAGCGCCCCGGACAACATGAGGCTTCACGGGGCTTGGAGGCAAAAGCCGTTTCCTGTCACCAGCGGGGCACCGGACGGTCCCACTAGGGAGCTCTCATCTGGCGTGGCCTGGACGGTGCTGGAACCCGGTGCCCCTGTGGCTCTGACTTGCACAGGGACCCAGACATGAGCTTGTTTGATTTTTGTGCTGGTGGGTCATAGGTGATGAGTGTCATAGGTGATGAGTTCACGCTGGCCTACGGTGGGTCTTGGGAAGATGCCCAGCGTCCTGTAGCAGATTGCTGATCATAACAACATGGTCGTAGATTTAGAAATAGCAGTGAAAATCAGTGATGTGGATGTTGTTTTAGGATCGAGGGAAGAAGTGAGCAGCCTGGTGTCCGTTCCCAATGGCAGGAGCCTGTGGCTACTTGGAATCGTCCTCAGAAAGTGAGCTTTGGAAACCATAGACGGGGCGTCTGGGGGGCTCAGGCCGTTGAGCGTCTGACTTCAGCTCAGGTCATGATCTCACAGTTTATGGGTTCAGCCCCGCGTCGGGCTCTGTGCTGGCAGCTCAGAGCCTGGAGCTGCTTCAGGTTCTGTGTCTCCCTCTCTCTCAGCCCCTCCCCTGCTCGCGCTCTGTCTCTCTCTCTCTCTCAAAAATAAACGTAAAAAAATTCTAAATAAAAAAGAAAGAAAATCATACGCCAAGCAGTGGTGGGTCGTGTCTGGTCCCCCCTGGGGACTACGTGCCTGGTCCTTCCCTCCCGCGGGTGTGGCCAGGGCTGCCCACTTCTTCCTGGGTCCCCGGGGCGTCCCCAGCTCCCCCCAGCCTTTTGTGCTCCCTCCACTTTGCGGGGACCCCTTCCCATGTCCAGGTCCCATCCACACCTGCCCACACACCCCTGCCCCTTTTCCATCACTCGCGGCCCCCGAAGCAGACAGCGCCCTGGTTCCCAGCGCGGCCATGGAACAGAAAAGTAACGCGCGCGTGGCAAAATGCACGTTAGAGCTCCTTCAGGGTGCTGGTAAAAGCACCTTCCTTCTCAAAGGCAAAGCGATTCGCGGCCCCCCCACCCCATATCTCCACGAGGGTTGCCTTTCCCCAGTGGCCAGCTCTCCTCTGATCGCACCTTGTTGGGAACAAAACGATTTCATGGATACATCCAGTTAGCATAATGGAGACAGTCGCTGGGTAAAATACCAGCGTGAAGACCAGTGGGAAGTCCCAGGAGAAACAGAAAGTAGCATTTCAACAGCTGCTCTTAAGCCTCAGCCGCGGGCCGTCACCCCATCACCGGGACGCAGGCGAGCGCCCAGCCCCTCCCGCAGCCGGAGCCCATGCGGCAATGAAGGAGTGCGCACTTGGGAAGAGGTGCTTCTCCCCTGACCGGTGATACGCGGCTCCCTCACTGGGCTTCTGGAATGTTCCATTACAGGGCTATGCCGCTGCGGGAGGCTTTATTCTCTGTGCCTTTTATCCAGAAATGACCTCATTCTATTTAATGCGACAGAAGTTGCTTGAGCTCATGGTTGCCATAAAGATTTCGACATTTTTCATATTCGTTATTATCATGAGTATGTTTTTCGGTGCAGGGTTGAAGACTGCAGTGGAGAAACCGGAAATGATTCATGAGGCAAGCATGGGGTGCGCATTTTATGTGCAAGGCCTGGGTGGCCCCCTCTGTGCGCAGTCGGCCCTGTGTGCCGAAACATGTGCAGTCGCCGGCGGCGCGTGGGGTGCGGGCTCTCTGCTATGACCAAGGACGTCTCTGGACCGCAGAATATTAAGCTGCGCGAGCTTTGCCTTTCTAGCTGGCAGCCGTCTTCGCTATCCTGAAGGCCATTCTCGCAGTCTGTGGGGTTAAATTCATCCAGAAGCAGACAATAAAACCCAAAATAGTCATTGATTGTAGTTTTGCCTCAAAGTGTTCAGCAGGCACGGCAATTAGTCACCTGTGTCGTAAAAGCCATCCACGGAGTCCTCTGGTCTTTCTGTCCACCCCTTTTAATTTTCAATGTTTATTTTTTGAGAGAGAGAGAGAGAGAGAGAGAGAATAAGCAGGGGAGGGGCAGAGAGAGAGGGAGACACAGAGTCCAAAGCAGGCTCCAGGCTCTGAGCTGTCAGCACAGAGCCTGATGTGGGGCTCGAACCCGCAGATCACGAGATCATGATCTGAGCAGAAGTTGGACGCTCAACCGACTGAACCACCCAGGTGCCCCTTAAACATATTTTTTAATGTTTATTTATTTTTCAGAGAGAGATGGAGTGAGAGTGGCGGAAGGGCAGAGAGAGAGGGAGACACAGAATCCGAAGCAGCTCCAGGCTCTGAGCAGTCAGCACAGAGCCCGACGTGGGGCTCCAACTCAGGAACTATGAGATCATGACCTGAGCCAAAGTCGGATGCTCAATGGACTGAGCCCCCCAGGCGCCCCTCCGTCCACCCCTCTTAATGAGCTCGCATCTTCCAGGGGCTGCAGAAGTGGCCCGCCGACCTGGTGCTCTGGCCAAGGCCCTCCCCTGCTCTAAAACGTTAACGCCTCACAGCACCCTCTGTTGGGGGCACGGAGCCTGTTGCCATGTACTTTGTTGTGGTCTCTTTTCTTCTCTCCGCCATAAACACCTTTAAATCCACAGCGCTGGAAAGCAAGTGAAGGCCCATCAATTGCTGTGCGAATGAACAAGGGAGTGAGTGAAGAATTGCACGGGGTGGGGGTTGGGCTTCCCTTCACCCCTGGTGGGACTCAGGGGTGACACCTTCCTGGAAGCCAGGATGAGGCCGACCTCGTCCGGAGCTGGCTTCTGTCTCCTTCCTCCAAAGGGAAGAAGCGAGCGAGCAGTCTGGTGCCAGTTTCAAGATCTCCGTCCATCACAGCCCTTGGGAGAGACTGTCAGTCTACCCGCCCATTTCAACCGCAGGGCGCCTGGAAATCCGTTTGTCACGGGGCACGTTCAATCCTCAAGTGAAAAATACATGGGAAAGAGCCCGTAGTTCCGTAGTTTGCTCTCAGCTCCATGAGAGAGAGCATCTGGTTCACGGCGGCTGAAGCAACATGGGTTGTTCTCTCTTCCTGTAAAGATGTCCAGAGGTGGGCAGTTCCCCCGTGGGGGAATTCTGCAGCAAAATCGTGACATCCAGAGGCTTTCTCGGTCTTTCCCGTCCAACCATGTCCGTGAACCAACTCCCTCATGACCTCAGTGTGGCTGCAGAGTCCAGACATCACCAGTTCACACAGCTCTCTCGGCGAGAGGAGACATCGTGCTCACACATCTCGTTTCGACCAGGGAAGACAATCTTTCCCACGGTATGAAAATTACCCTGAGCTCCCCTTCCCCCCATGATTCTCTTTGGTTATCTTATTGTATAATTTGTAGCCTGAGCAACAGTGTTGTGATCGACATCTCTGTATTCCCGCACAGAATAAATACTTGTAAAATTAAAAAAAGATACATATTTTGTTGGACTATATGACTGAGTGAGCTGTAGTGGTTTTTAAAAATGAGAGAATGAGACAAGTTGTGGTCGTTTTGGTTTGTGAGGATGGATGCTTCCTTCTCTTTAGATGGGATCCAGGGTTACGGGAGGAAAGAAGCAAACAAGAGCCTTACCCCAAGTGACGTCAGTAAGTGACAGGCTTAGCTGTCGGTGTCCTGGGCCCTTTCCTCCCTGTGTCGCCAGCAGCACGGACGGGGCTCGCCCTCCAGTGGTTTCCGTCTGTGTCACTGGGAAGCAGAGGGAGGGAGCTCCATCTTCATGGCCAGAAACCACCTTGCTGAGCCTGCCTCAACCTCCCCACTGGACCGGGCACGGACTGGCCAGCTCAGTGGTCCTTCCCGGAAAGGGCGCCTTGAGCTAGAGACACTCTAGCGCACGGAAGACTAGCAGAGCCCTGAGATACATTTGTTCAGAGCTACCCACTTTGTCTTGTTATAATCCCAGCCCTAGAGGCAGGGAGGCCCCAAGGCGCTGTCTTGTTCGGAAATCCAAAGACCCCTTCCTGGGGTTGCCATCCACGCGGGTTCGAGAACCCTGGAAACATTCCAGCGTCTGAGAAGCGAGGGCTGTCTGTTGGCCTGGGGCCCATCGCTTGTTGCGCGGCTGGGGCACGGGCCGTGGCAGTGGCAGTGGCGAGTCTGGGCGCCCAGCTTCTGGGGACCGTGTCAGTCGCCCGCGAGGGTGGGTGTGACTTCCAGGAGCGCGGGCACCAGGTTTAATGTTAAGGCTGACAGTGTGCAGTGCGCAGGCCCTGTGAGGACTTGGGAGCCAGGAGACGAGGGAGGGCAGGGGCCCCGAGCCCAGGTGTTCCCTGGGGCCTGCCCGCGGGGGTGGCCGTCCGCACTTAGACTGCCACGGCCGCCGGACGCCCGAGGTCTCGTGGAGGCCGAGGGAGCCAGTCGGAGAAGACCGGCCGCACACACGGGACGTTCTCTGCTGCACCGGGGCCTCTGCCCCCTGCCCCCCGGACAGAGGCCTCTGTGCGCTGGGCTCCCGCTCCTCCCAGCCTCCAGGCCTCCAGAGGGCNTGTGCTGTAGCGCTGAGCACACACGGTTGCCTGGAGACTGAAATCATAACTTAGATACAATCCTGCCCATGTTCCACTCCGGAGGCACCTGCTGCCGGGGGGCGGGGGGAGGGCGACAGTGAGGCGAAGCGGTTCTCCTGGGTTGGTCTCCGTTTGCTCGGGGGGCTCAGGGCCCAGGCATCCCCCTCGTGTGGGACTCTGGGCTCAGAGGAGGAGTGTGCTTCCTCCCCAGCAAAAGCTACACATTAGGTGCCTCATGTCTGCCTTGAGGGATCTTCAAAAGTGGGTTTTTTTTTTAATATTTTTATTTATTTCTAGGAGAGAGAGAGAGAGACAGCGTGAGCAGGGGAGGGTCAGAGAGAGAGGGAGTCACAGACTGAAACAGGCTCCAGGCTCCGAGCTGGCAGTCAGCACAGAGCCCGACGCGGGGCTCGAACCCACGAACCGCGAGATCATGACCTGAGCGAACGTCGGACGCTTAACCGACTAAGCCACCCAGGCGCCCCTCAAAAGTGGGTTTTTAATAGTGGCTTCTCTTTTTGTACCTTATGCATCCTGAGCACTAAGATTCAACTCCATTCACCTCTAGTGACGCTTTCTAGAAGTTAATATATTTTTAAGACCTCAGGAGGTGATGCCGTGTCGCGGAAGCTGATGTGTATGGGAGCTTCGGGGTTCCAGCGGTGGGTGGAAGGGACATTCACAGGGACCCGTGGAGAGAGGGACACGCCTGCATCCGGTCTTGGACAGGTGCCATCCTTAGAGAGCCCGAAGGCAGACAAAGCCACCTGCTGCTTAGACACAAAGCAAAATGGGAGGCAAACAGAAAAACAAAAACAAAAACGATAGTTCCTTCCAATCATGCTGTGCGTTCCATAGGGTGTCCTGCATCATCTTACAAGCAAAAGGCCTTCTCCTGGCCCAGAATTCTGTTTTTACTTTATTTCTTAAATTATGAATTACTCCAAGCATACTTAACTATGCAGAGCTGGTCGTGCAAATCTGTTTATCTCCCATCCAGCTTTGTTACAGATTAACATTCTCCCATTATGGCTTTGGAAAAGAAATTAAAAAATTTTTATTTTATTTTATTTTTTTGAGACAGAGAGACAGACAGAACATGAGCCGGGCGGGTGGGGAAGAGCAAGAGGGAGACACAGAATCTGAAGCAGCCCCAGGCTCTGAGCTGTCAGCACAGAGCCCGCCGCGGGGCTCGAACCCACGAACTCCAAGATCGTGACCTGAACCGAAGTTGGAGGCTTAACTGACTGAGCCCCCCAGGTGCCCCTGGAAAAATTTTTAGGGGGAGGAACACATCACAGATGTGGTGGACGTTTCGCTCGCTTCCTGGAAGGAGCCGAGCCTCCCTGCGGCCGCGTGCAGGGCCGCTCTGGACCCCCGCTGGGGCATTTCCAGGGCTTTCAGACCCGGGTGTTTTGCTTCCCCTCCCTGTAGCCTGAGAGCCCGGGGAGGGGGCCGCTCTAGCAAGGCCTCCCGTCCTCAGCTCTGACTCGGGGACTCCGTGGCTCCCCTCCCCCAGCCTCGGAAGGTCTTGGCCTTGGGGGACCGTCCAAGCTGCTCCCCAGGGGACTCCTGCGCGGTGCTGCCCCCTGGCGGCCCCGCGTCTTACTTCTCAGCGCCGGGTCCCTGGGACGCCGCCCGGCGGGATGCGACTTAGAGAGCGAGCATCAAGCCCGCGTCGTGGCCCAGTTACGAGCCAGTCAGCCCAGTCTTCTGGGGCGTTATTCTGTGTCCATTGCGCCGTCTCCACCTGTGTTAGTTCCGTGCCCGCGGGAGGCTTGTGTAGACCCAAGTGGGCTCCGTGCACTGACCCTCGGACGTTGCAGGGGTGGCGTTCGGGGCACCAGCCCCCCTGCCCCGTGAAAAATCTGAATACAGCCTTGGACTTTGCGGAAACTGAGCTACTGACGGCCCGCTGTCGACGGGAAGCCTCCCCGATGACACACACCGCGCGTTTTGCGCGCTGTGTGTAGCAGGTGGTGTCTTCTTCCGATAAAACAAGCTAGAGGCAATTGAGAAACTTATAAGGGGGAGAAAATGCATTTACAGAACTGTAGCGGGTGTATGGAAAAAGCGCCGCACGTAAGTGGATCCGTGCCGCTCGGGTCGGGGGTCCCTCCTTCGCACCGACCGGGTGGCGCCCCAGTGTTAGCCTGGGTGCCGGCAAGGGTGGGCTTGCGGCTGTGACGGACCAGGCCCGCTCTTCCCGGGCCTTGGGGGCCGGGAGCTGAGCTGCGAAGTTGCCTGAACGCCTGTTGCCTTTTTCCGATTCACTCAACCCCACCCCCGAGTATAACCCGCCTGGTGGTTGGACAGGACCCAGCCACGCCTGCCTGCCCGCATCCCTCAGCCCGCGGCCCTGACTTAGGGGGGGATAGCTCTGCGGGGGGCGTGCGGAGCTCCTGGGGGGCCCCGCTTTTGCTCAGTTATCCTTGGTCCAGGATTTGAAAGACACTCTTCCCTTTGGGGTGCAGCTACGGGCTGCTCAGCGCGAGTTATTCATGACGATTAGAACAATCCAATCTTGCTGGCTCGCAGCAGAATTTAGCATTACCTGTTTTTTAAGAGCATAGTCTAATGCTGATGGCAGATAACATCAATCTGAAAGAGGCAGAGCCCCTGCTGACTTTAGGGTCTTCTTGGCCGGGAAGAGACACAGGTGGGCCGTGGGCGGCCACAGAGGGGATCCAGGATGTCACAGGTCTCCTTGGTAAAGCCATGCGTTTCTTTAGCTTCGTGCAGGCCGGAGCAGAAATAGGACCCGGCACCGACCGCCATACTGTCGTTGTTCCAATCGGATGCTGTGACCTTCTGTAAATGCCACAGACAAAGGCACTTCCCAGAGCAGGGGCCGTTCCTTCTGTCTAACACAGAGCCTGGCTCACTCGGGATGCTCGGCGGCACTGCTGAATCAACAACACTGGTGTTTAAGGAATCAGTGCGGTCTAAGTGGGTATCCGTTGTCCTTCGTGCCTTATGGCCTGAGGCACACTGGGTAATTTTGCTGTTGCTCTAATATCTCCTTGTATAAAGCAGTCAGTTGCCTTGAGCATGGCTCAGAATATATTGCTCGTTAAATTGAGTTCCAGACAAGTCTGCAAGGGTATTAGCCTGATGCTGCAAAGGGGCAGCGAGCCTCAAGGGCATAGTGTAATTATTCATTTGCTAAATAACACAGACACACAATGGCTTAATTACAGTATTTCGCTGTGAAAAAGAATTGTAGTGATTTCCGCATCAGAGTATCTCATTAATGAGATTTGCTAACTGTTATTGGCAATATTCAGAAATGTCCTTTTATTTTAAATCATTTTCTAAATTGCTGATGTCGTTTGTGGGAGAGCAGAGCTCCTAATACCTCTTGTGGAGTTGAAATGTTAGTGGTCCAGAAAATCCTCAATGTTAATTTCTTCCTGGGTGGCAAGACTTGATGGTGTGAAAAAAAATGCATTTTTGACATCTCTCTGTATCTCCACATCATCAGTATTCAGGTTATTACAAGCATCAAGAATCCAAAAGTTTAAAAAAAAATCCAACTGTGAGGATTACTTCCCTAGGAGTCCACAGATTCTAGAACGTTAACTGTCAAGTGTCATATATTTGTATCCAGTCTTGCCGCTAGTGGCCTTTTGTGGCCTGGTCAAGGCACTTCACATTCGCGGGCCCCCGTCTACTCATCCATGACATAACCAGGTTTGTTCATTGATTCAACAGATCTATCTGGGTGTTCCGGGCTCTCTTCTAGGCACTGGGAGTTGAGCACAAAATGGGGTTCGACCAGGCTCCTGATCTGCAGGTGCTTACATGCTAGTAGGAAAAAACAGAATATGTGTCTGCGATAGCTCAAGGTGCTTATATAATTTTATTAGGGAAATGAATTATGGTGATTTGGTTGAGAAATACTTGGGAGTTCCCATTACGAGGAGGATGGCCAGGGGAAACTTCCTGAGCATGCCAACGCATCAACAGACCCTTGAATAAGAAGGGAGTCAGCTTTAGACATTCTGGAAGAACATTCCAGAAGGAGGGAGTAATGAGTACAGAACCTGGGATAAAAGTTCGTCGATCTCTTAGAGGGACATCAAGCAATAAAATTCAATGATTTCTCTGTGGGGCGTCTCAAAATAGTGTCTCATATCTCCCCAGGTTGGTCAGGGGTACTCTAGATCATCCATTTTCATGGGTTTCGTTTTCTCGTCCTTACCTGGGCTTCGCTTTCCTTCTAAGTGCTTCATGAGCGTGCGGGCATGCGTGCGTGTGTGTGTGTGTGTGTGTGTGTACACAAGTATTCTTCAGCCCAGTTCCTTGGACTCCATTTCCATCGTTCCTTATCTGCCCACACCCCACCCCTCTCAGTTAATCAGTGTGACCAGCCAATGAGGAATTGGACAAGAAAATTCTTCCGATCAAAGATCCTCGTCTCTTGTTTCTCCTTATAACTAGGGATTGACAAGAAAATGGGTGGAACGTGAGGGATATTGTTTACCTATTACTTTCTGTCAGTTCTGAATATGAAAAGTGCAGAGCTTAGACTCTGGTCCCCATCGTTTCAGACCCTGTTGCCAACCGAGGTGCTCTTTCCCCGTGTTAGTCCACATTCACGAAACGGTGGCGGCACCGTGGGGCCCGCCGTGGTTCAGTCCGCTGGTTCGTGCACGCCTGCACTTGCCTGGTCTTTGGAAGAATGTGGGAGAGGGTGTGGAGCATTGCGTGGAGGGACTGTCCCCCCTGATCCTGGCAGTCCCAAATTCCACGACTGTCCAGCTGGCTGCTCACACTATTCCTTCCTCACGGCGTTGGTCACTGCCACACCTTGTGGACTCCTGGGTGTTGGACTCATTGCAGAGAAGGCAGTGTCCGTAAGAGCGGGCACCGTTGTCTTCAAGGCTGTGTCTGCAAGTTCTAGAGCCGGAGTCAGCTCTAGAACAAATGGGCAAATGGGCCTTGTCACCTTACCCTATGACATCTCACCGTGACGTGGCTCGGAGGCCGTGCGGGAATGTGTGAACTGGAAAACGAATTCAGAACCGTAATATCAAGTGGTACCCCATAGGTAATTGACATTCAGCTTTTAAAAATTCTGCTTTGTTTTGTAGCTTCATTGAGATACAGTTAACATATAATATTGTATAAGCTTAAGGTATAAACCATAGCGATTTTACATATGTACACACATCCCCCCCCGCCTCTCCCCCCCCGCAGTGCCAGTCACCTGGGGTCGACCGTGGTCTGGAAGCTGATGATCCTCCTTCTGATGCGTTGAGGGGCTGGTGGAAGCCTGGCGTTACATCACGTGCCTGCGTCTTTCACTTGTGGCTCCTCACACGGGTACTCTGTCATCCACACCATCACTGTAAGAAGGGAGCGCAGAATAATAACATACTGAGAGAGAGAGAGGGAGAGCACATGCACATAACTCTTATCACAGTGTATTGTTATAATTCTTCTCCTGTATTATTAGTTACTGCCGTGAGTCTCCTACTGTGCCTGATTTATAAGCTAAACCTTATCGCACGTGTGCATAGGTTGGAAACCCGTAGCACCTACAGAGGTCAGCACTCTTCTTGACTCAAGCATCCGCTGGGGGTCTTGGAACAGACCCTGCACAGGTAAGGGGGGGCCACTGTATGCCAAAATGATTACCACGGTGAGCTTGTTAACAAATCCATCACCTCCATCCTTAATGTGTGTGTGTGTGTGTGTGTGTGTGCGCGCGCTGAAAACTTTTAAAATCTACTGTGTTAGCAGCTTTCAGATACACAAGAAAGTATTGTCAGCTAGGTCTTCATGCTGAATGGTCACACCCCCTGCACGCACTCATTCGCCCCGAAACTGGCAGGTGCCCTTTGATTGTATTCGCCCACCCTCCCCGCCCTGCTTCACCCCTCCAGCGCCAGCTCATTCCCTGTTTCTGTGGCTTTGTTTGCTTGGAGCCCACGAGTAAGGGCAATAATTCAGCCACCAGAAAGTCGAGGCCCTGCAGTTTGAGGGCTCTTGGGTGAATCCGCCCTGTGGTTCCCCTTCCTTGTCACTGGTATTGCCGAGGGAGTCAGGTCGGGGGTGCAGACCTGGGGCACGAGCCTCGGTGAACCGTATGACGACTACTGGCCACATTTAATAAAGTCACACTTCTGATAAATGGGTTTATTAGCAACTTCCATAAAAATGAATGAGCGTAGTCGCCCCAGCTTAAAAAGGGACAATTTAAGGGACTATGGTCTAATACGCCTGCACTAATTTATTTCTGCTTTGTGAATTAGGAGCAGAAAGCAAGTCGCTAGATAAACCCTCAACAGACTAATAAATGAGAACCGGGTTTTTAAAAAAAGAAAGTTGAGATAATTAGAATGCGATTAACTTTTTCTCCTACTCCGGCATCATGGACTAAGCAAGCCACAGGGGACCTGTCCTTCAGAATAATTAAATTTCCAAATTAGCTTTTTGGTTTAGGAATGGTCTGATTTAATCATTTTGTTAAGTTGAAGTACGTAACCGCTAGTCTTTGGAGGCTGGTTCCTGGGATTTTTCTTCCTCCCTGTAAATTTGGGAGCCCCAGAGCACACACCCGGCTTGCTCTGTGCCGGCCAGGTGTCTTCTGCCACCTGGAGTTTTTTGATCAGCACAACAGTCTGATGAGGTGGGGAGTACGATTACCTCCATTTACAGCTGGGGAGACTGAGGCACAGAAAGTTGAAGTTACCGATAGCCCTGGGGCTTGAATCCATGTCCTTCTGTAAATCAGTACAGAAGCAGGTGCGCAGATAGAGGAGGCTGTATGTCTAAATCTCAGGCAACAAAAGCCAGGATCCTTAAGGGGGGTTGAAGGGAGCGTCCCTTGACATTCCAGGTGGGCTCCCCGGGTCCCCCTTCTAGGGGCCCAAGAACAAACGTCACAGATTGACCTTCCTGATCGGTTCCTGATGTAGGATTCTGGGAACACGTCACGGGGACCGCCGCCTCAGCCACCCCCTGGGTGTCTTTGGTGCTTCCTTCTTGAAGCTCTTTTTAGGAAGAACTGTTCATATTTCCTTGTCTCGCTGAGCCCAGAGGGCAGCTCTGTACAAGTGCTCGTGACCGGGGAGGGGACTGCCAGTTTCAGGAACGGGCGGACCCAGGTGCCCGAGGAATGTTTCCAGGATTCTGGCTCTCCGGCTCTCCGCCCCACTTCCTTCTGGGTTGACTTCCCTTAAAGACAGTTTCTCGCATCTGGAAAGACACAGCCACCAGCACCTGTGGGTTACCCTCCTCCAGCTTAGCATCCAAGGAGAGAGGATGTATAAGAAGTCTTAGCAAATAAGCCACTGGCCAGGCGTAGGCCATGCTTGCTCCTGGGCTCACGTGTGTGCGGGGCTGCAGTGCTGACCCCCCTCCCCTTCCTGGCAGCCTAATTCAGAATGACTCATAGCTGTTCCTGGTCACATAGGACTTTGTCTCTTCTCACATAAGAACTGCGCCCTCATCATCGAGGCACACAGAAGCTTCCTTAGAGCCAAGTGAGTGTTAGTCCCTAACGGGTGGTAGTTTATGCCAGTATTAAGAACCTTCCACTCAGTGCTTTCTGCTCTTCATGACACCTTGGGGTGCACTGTCATCTGCCATCCAGAGCATTTTGTGAGGGGGCTGCATGGATGTGTTCATGCCCTATTCTGCCGTCAGTCGTCACCACACACTTCGTGGTTTAAAGCAACGCAAGTTTACTGTCATGCAATTTTGGAGGACAGCATCCAATATGGGTCTCATGGGCCTAAACTCAAGGTGTTAGCACGGCTGTATCCTCTGGAGGCTCTGGGAGGGGGACCCATTTCTCTGCCCACATTCTCCATCTCCTCCACCCTAGAGCTCTTGACAAACTGCATCACTGTGGCTTCTCTTCTGTCTCTAGGACCTTATGATGACATTGGGGTCACCTGGGTGATCCAGGGTCATCTCTCCATCTCAAGGTCATCTGATTAGTAACCTGACTTCCATCTGCGACCTTCCTTCCGTTTTGCCATGTCACCTGTCACGTCCGCAGTTCCGGGGACCACGGCGGGGACCTTTCAGGTGTTATTCTGCCGGCCAGAGCGGGACAGGGGCTCTGTCTCCCTCCACGAGAAGCCACAGGAAAACATCACGACTTGCACGAGGCCATGTGAATTGGGGCTGAATCACCAGCGCTGCTGCCCCTGTTTTGTCTCCGCTATATTTTCCCTTCGAGATGATAGGATTTTGGGGGGTTGCTTTCATTTCCTGTCACTTTTTAGCAGAAATATTCTAACTGCAACTGCTTCATGGAACGGCTGTCTGTAAGCCGAGGAGTTTGTGCAGAAGTAAAAGGCACATTATTCTTTCTGTTTTCTCCATCCGGGAGCTGTGCGTCAGTGTGCCGGTATCAAGCAGTCAGTGTCATTGCCACGCCTCCCACCGTGAGCCTGGATCCATGTTTCCCATGAGGTTTTCTTTGTGGTCGGTGAGGCCAAGCTCGCCCTGGGAAACATTTTCCAGCAGGGGTTAGTAGCCAAGGCTGGGATGGCTTCCGAAGCCCCCAACATTAAAGTACCATTTATTTTCTCTTTCTGTCACCATTCCTGGAAGACATCCCCAACTTAAAAATCCCAGTTTGTTGGTTAGAGCCGGGGACACCCCGCGGCACCAAGTCCTGTGTAATGGATTGTATAAAATGGATCTAAATGCAAATTTCTTTGTTTCTCCTCATTCTCTGGACTTGGGCGACTGCACTGAAGCTCTTGATGAGCTCCATCTTAAGGGCATCTTTAACTGTTATTAAAGTTTGGAGAGCGGGAAGCAGCACGGAGAAGCTGTAGCTGGGAGTCCGTGGGTAATGTCATTTTGAGGATGAGCCCTAGGGGTGGGTCTCACATGGGGGCGAGAAACAAAGTGATCCGTATCCTTCGACGCCTTTTAAGTTTGCGTTTTTCTCTGCCCATCTTCTTTTGCTTCTGTAAGTCAGTTTCTCTTATGATTATGGTTATTTTCCCTAAATGCTCCTTCTCACGGAGAATGAATTCGGTGGGGGAGAGGCGCATTCTCGCCCAGACACACATAAAATTGCACAGAAGGCCCTCCCTCTACCCCGTTCGGCTGAGTATTTTCCTTGCAGCTCCGTCTGGGAGGAGAGCGCTCCAGTGCGCGGCTGGCAACCCCCCGCACGGCCGGGCCATGTTTCCCTGCTTAGAGGTGAGGCCGAGTGACACCTCTGTGTCTCCAAGTGACAGAAGGCCCCCTGTCCCTCCTTCCTCTCCCCGAGTCTTTTGGATTCGGGGAACTTTCTGATATGGGAGGTCCTCTTTCAGTACGGAGAATAAACATGGTGGCCACTGCCCCGCGCCATGAACCGGGGTGGAATTTGTTGTGCAGAGGATTGAATGTGCACGTCCGAGGCTGATTTGGGCCTTTCGGGGTGTGTAGTTGCAAGAGCCGCCGTGAGATCTTTGGCTGAACCAAACGACGCCTTCCAGGTAACCAGTTCTGGGGCAAGAGCGGAGACCCACCCGGGTCATCTCAGCCATGAGTGTTCTGATGACCTCTCTTTGACAGAAGGCGTGAAGACGATTTCAGAGCTGTGGTTGCGTCTGCATTTTCTACCTCATAGAACTGTAATCCAGACATTTCCATTCCGCGCTCCGGGCCGTGGGGAGCTCTGTGGACAGCAGTCCTCACACGAGCAGCCGTACCCGTCTGTCACATTGGGAAGAGGTCCTGCACGGGCCCCAATCGTTAAACTCTCCCTCGAGCTGGAGTGCAACAACACACACTTGTGCCTCACTTTGTGTAGAGATNTAAGCGAAAGTCGGACGCTTAACCGACTAAGCCACCCAGGCGCCCCCATGGCTGGATTTCTACTTTGGCCTCCTGGGCTGCTAGACATCATCTGGCGTGGCTGAACGATCCCACGGCGACTCTCGTAATCACATCTGCAGCCGGTCACGTTTGCTGAAACGTGTGCCTGCAGGGGAGGTGCTAGCCTGTGGGGTTTTAGAGCATGTCTGTCTGGTCTGCCCTTTGCTCATGTACGTGATCCCCGGGAATCCTCACACCCACCTGCCGAGACAGGGTTTCCTCCTATTTCTGGATTCCAGATGGGGTGACTTTTCCAAGGTCACACAGGGACCGGGTGATGGGGGCAGGATTCAAATGCAAGTCTTATTCCAAAGTCCACTTCGGTGCTTCCTCCAGAAGCTTCCTGGGAGGTGAGACTCTCCAGGGCAGGGGATATATAGATATATAGAAAGTGTATGTGTATATACGTGTATATGTGTATGTGTGTACATATGTGTATGTGTGTACATATGTGTATGCGTGTACATATGTGCATGTGTATATATGTGCACATATGTGCATGTATATGCGCACATGCATGTATATGTGTATATATGTGTATATATGTGAGTGTATATATGTGTATGTGTGGGGGGGTATATGTGTATGTGTATATGTGTATGTGTGTACATATGTGTGTATGTGTATGTGTGTACATATGTGTGTATGTCTGTATATGTGTGTATATATGTGTCTCTGTGTATATGTGTGTATATATGTGTATATGTGTGTACACATGTATGTGTGTATATGTGTATATATGTGTGCATACGTGTGTATATATATGTATATGTGCATATGTGTGTACATGTGTGTATGTGTGTATATATGTGAGTGTGTATATATATGTGTGTGCATATGTGTGTATATATGTATGTGTGGGTATATGTGTGTATATGTATATATGTGTGTGTGTGTGTGTGTGTGTATGATATACGTAACTGGGTCCAGCCTACCCTCCTGCTGCAAATAGTGAGAAACACAAACAGCGTGAGATATTAGGAAAAGGTAAAACCAGAACAAGGGCCACCAAGTACCGGACTGGCCGGACCATGTGTTGGCCAGTGCGTGGAGGTGCTAGAATTCTCCAGAATTCTCCCTTGTACTGTGCTTCTGGGAATGTGAAATGGCACACCCACTTGGTGAAAAGGACCTGGTATTTTCCTAAAATGCTAAATCTAATGGAATCCCATAACGTTAAGAACATTAGTCTGCTTCACAAGGGATCTATTTTTAAAGGTTTTTAAAAAATTAATGATCTTAACAGATCCTCTGTTACAAGACCAAAGAAGAAAACCACAGTCTAGAAATTCACTCAGGAGTGCAAGAGTGTTTCCAGAGACCTTGAGGGGGCAGCCAGGGATTCAGGAATATTCTGGAAGACAACACCCCGGATGAGAGTGGGAGTGTGCCAGTGGGCTGGGTGTGTCATAGTCTCTCATGAAAGCCTCACTCATAGCTCAGAGACCCGATGGACCCCTGCTAGTGAGCCCGTATCCAGGGGTAGCTTCTGGCCCACTGGTCTCCGCCTCTGTGTGCAAGTTCACAGACAAATCAATCCCAAAGGCCTGCACCAATTCTACAAAACCTTGCACACAGGATCAGTGCATCGGGCTGTATTAACAGAGAAGCGGCACCAGCGTCTCACACAAATCAAGTCCTTCACCATCGAGTCCCCCCTCCCCCGCCCCAAGCCCAGAGATTCCTGAAAAGGTGGAAGACAGGTTTGAAGAGACGAATTCACACTTGTTCTGACAGACAGCGATGCTCCTAATTAGCTGTCTGGAAGGCATAAGACAGTATTGGAAGACGCTTGCGGGAACTCACGCACATTTAAACAGCAGCCGTCGGAGAGGGCGTGGGGAGGCAGATGAGGGAGGCGGCTGCCATCAAACCGTGGCAGGGGGCTAAGTGACAGTCTGGTACACGCGCCCGGGGAAACCAGCCCGCCCCCGGTTCTGGGGGGGGAGGAGGAGGAGGCGGCGCGGGGCCCTCAGAGCCCCACCGCCAGCCGCTAGGTGAGAGCTTGATTACTGCTCCTCCTTGACTTTGCACCTGTTTCTTACTGGGTTCCTGTGCTTGGACCTCCTAACTTGGCCTAACAGTCATGCCAACAGCTGCCTTTAAAGCCTTCCCTCTCCCTCAACTGCTTCCCATTTGAACGAATTAAAGTTCTGCTTCAAGTACTGTATTTATTTGACCCAAAATGGCTTCTGGGGAGTAAGAATCAATCAGATTCTTTCTCACTCAACAGTCTGAGGGGCCCCTGGCTGCCTCAGTCAGTAGAGTGCATGACTCTTGACCTCAGGCTTGCGAGTTCAAGCCCCATGTTGGGTGTAGAGCCTACTTAAAAAAAGGATTTGGGGCACCTGGGTGGGTCAGTCAGTTGAGCATCCAACTCTTGATTTTGGCTCAGGTCATGATCCTGGTGTCGTGGGATCAAGCTCCATATTGGGATTCTCTCTCTCTCTGCCCCTCTCCCCAACTCTATCGTTCTCTCTCTCTCTCTAAGGAAAAACAATTTTATTGGAGGCATGTAGACTCCAGTTGCAAATCCAGGTCAAGGAATTCTTTCCCCTCAGGTTCTGGAGATCAGTGTACTTTTGGTCTTACTATGAAAACGTTTGAGTTTGTGAAGGAGCCAAGCCTACTGCCCCCAAACCCTGCTTTGTTCATCCCGGTTGTGGCTGGATTTTTTGTTCTTTTCAAGGTAATGGTCCCTTTCTGGACACAGAAATGGTCCATTTCTGGAGTCACAGCTGCAAGCAGTTCTGCAAAATCTGCACTATCCTCTTAGACAGAAGCGAATTAAAATCCAGAATGCCTAGTGAATTGTGTTTGAATCTTACCAAGTATTTCAATTGTTGTTGATTAGTGTTGCATGAAATGCTGGAAGAATTCAAGTTTCTCAAAGCTAAGTTCACTGTATTTTAGTAAGAAATACAGAAGATACAGAAATCTAGAAGAATTAAGGTCCTAGAAAACAATTTATGTTTTACTGAGAAAGAAAAAGAAAGTGAATAAACAATTCTCTTCCCCAAAGAGGGCCAGAGGGAAGGAGGAGGAAGACAGGGAGAATCAGTACCACGCAGGACAATAGTTGAATCATTTTGCTATCTGGAGGGCTCACCCAGGTTTTAAAAATTTTTTTAATGTTTATCTATCTTAGAGAGAGAAAGAGAGAGTGAGACAGAGAGAGAGTGAGGGAGGGGCAGAGAGAGATGGAGACACAGGATCCAAAGCAGGTTCCAGGCTCTGAGCCATCAGCACAGAGCCTGGCGCAGAGCCTGAACTCACAAACCGTGAGATCGTGACCTGAGCTGCAGTCAGACTCTTAATTGATTGAGCCACCCAGGCGCCCCATTTCCAGTTTTTGTTTTCTGATAAACTTTGAAAATTAGGATATGATTGCTTTTGAGTTTGAAGCTTTTTACAATTTATTCAGGCACCTCCAAGAGAGAGTAAAACATACTCTAAAAAGAGGGGTATGAACTTGCATTTGAGTGACAACAGCGTGGGAGGTAAGGCGCTGGCCGTGAAGACACAGGTCCCGGTGGGCGTGGTGTGGAGGAGACGCTTCTCGCAGAGCCCGGTTTGGATCTGACTGTAGTGTCCAGGGATCCTTGTCTGTGGCTCACCCACACCGCATGCGTGGTGCGTCCCCATCGCCTGCAAGCACAAAACCATGTGATGCGAGAGGCTGGCTTTTCGGTGCCCCAGGCCATGTCTCACCAAGATCCGTGAAGTTAGACTGCGTTTTTGGATCCCTTCTTGCAGAGCTGTACGTGTGACAAAGTCAAAGTGTAAACAGCGGGCCCCGCGAGGTCGATGTTCCCGCTTGCCGTCAGCCCCTGCCGCAAGCTGGCTCTCCTGTTACTGCTTTAGAAGGCCTCCTCTTTCATTCTTCGACACCACTCATCATGATGTTTGCTGACTTTTCACACCTCGTGTTGTCATTTCCTTCCTGGATATTAGCAGAAACACACTGTGGTTACCACGTGCACAGGGCTGATGGCCACATCCTGTTAACAAGTGCCCACTTAGTATCTGGCACGGAAGTGAAAAACAACTGTACGCCCGTAGGTGTAAAGTAGTGAGAGAAGCTTGACCAATGTCTCAGAGGACGGCGTAAGGCTCAAGAGAAGCCCTGACTGCTAGAACGTTCTGCCGTGATGGTAATGAGTTGTATCTGTGCTAGTCAACACGGCGGTCACTGGCTCAGGGAGCTTTAGCCAGAGGGGACCTAACTCATAATCATATGGCCTGTCCCCTCCCCCTGCCCTCCACCTGGTTTTAGGCTTGTCTGGGATACCGGAAGTCTGCCTCATCGTGCAGCAGCATGAGAGGCCTCGACCCAGATGCCCAGACCCCTCTAGGGGAGCTGGGGGTGACGGAGAGGGCGTCCCTGCCCTGTGCAAGCTGGGCTCGGCGCTGGGATGCAGATGGGCACCGCCTGTTTAGCCTCTGGGTGCTGCCTGCTGAGAGCATCGCCCGCTGACATGGTCCCCTGGTCACTGATATTAACGATTCTGTGACATGCTGAGCAAGGGAGCCCCTATACCTCCTGGAAGATGACAGAACCAGGTGGCATGAGGTTTGGTGACTCACCTGAGGCGACACAGGTTGTTTCCGACTAAATCACACATAACCTGGGAAGCAGCGGTGGAATCAGGACTCCTGTCTATACAAACGACACAGGATTCACCTTAATGGCTTGATTAATAAAGATAAGTACAGGCTCATGGAACTAAAAAGCCCAGGCACCAAAGGAGCCGAAAATTTATATCCACACAAAACCCTGCAGGTGGATGTTTATAGCAGCCTCGTTGGTAATTGCCCAGACTTGGAAGCCAACCACGTAGGTGGATGCGGAAACATACTGTGGTCCATGCGGATGATGGAATGTTATTCAGGGATACAAAGAAATGAGCTTTCAAGCCGTAAAAAGACGTAGAGGAAGCTTAAATGCCTATTACAGAGTGAAAGAAGCCAATATGAAAAGGCTACACACTATATGATTCCAATTCTGTGACATTCTGGAAAAGGCATGACTCTGGAGACAGGAAAAGGTTCAGTGCTTGCCAGGACTTAGTTTTTAGGGCAGTGAAACCAGTGCGTATGACATCATAATGGTAGACACGTGTCCTACACATTAGCCAAAACTCACAGAACACACAGGCGTGAGCCCTGAGGGCGACAGTCATGTGTTACTGTGGGTGCGTGGCCGGTAGCAGATGTGCCGCTGTGGTGGGGTTGTTGATGGCAGGCTGTAGAGGCAGAGGGATCACGGGAAATCTCTGTATTTCTGCTCAGTTTTGCGGTGACCCTAAAACTTCTTTAAAAAGTAAAGCCTATTAAAAAATAAAACTGGGACATAAGTGGATCCAAGGTCTAAAATGTTTACATCGGGACCAACTTTTTGACCATCTTTTGGCTCTGTCCCCTGGATGGGCTTCATCTCTGGCAGACTTTCTTCACGTACCAACACCTGAAAGCCCCAGGCCCCCCTCCCTGTAGCCCTAAATCCCAGAAGAACAGAGGGATGCCCTTCACCTACAATTCCTGAAAGTGTGGGTTTTTTTGTTTTTGTTTTTTTAATATCCTGCCCATACCTCCCTTCCCCATGGGGTCTGCTGGGCATCTCTGTCCACATGCATCGAATGTTCTGGTGGCCAGGGCGGAGGCCACATGCCCCTCCTGCACTTGGGGGGCGGGCTCTGCCCCACCCACACTGTGTGGAAGAGGGGACGGCGGGGATTTGAAGTGAGCAGGCGCCAGCTCACGTACCCAGCACCTGTGTCCAAGCCTCGGTTTGTAAACGGAGCAGTTTCAGGCCTGGTGCCCGCTTCCAGGCTGGGAGACTTTGGCTCCGGGCGCTCAGGAAACTGTTTGCTTCTCACGAATGAGTCTCAACTGATTCTGGAGAGTTACACGGGGGGAGCACAGTGGTGAGCTTTATTACGTGAACCTGGACGAGGCCCTGGAAGGAGAACCTACCAGTCACGCTGCCCGTTTGGAAGTCGTGCTTCTCGTAAAAAAAAAAATGTGGTCTAGGGGCGCCTGGGTGGCTTAGTCGGTTAAGCATCCGACTTTCACTCAGGTCATGATCTCGCGGTTCATGGGTTGAGCCCTGCGTCAGCTCTGTGCTGACTGCCAGCTCAAAGCCTGGAGCCTGTTTCAGAGTCTGTATCTCCCTCTCTCTCTGACCCTCCCCTGCTCACTCTCTCTCTCTCTCTCTCCTAGAAATAAATAAAAATATTTTAAAAAAATGTGGTCTAGTGACTTTTTCACTAGTAAGTGATGAATTTGAAGTTTCTGAATACATTTTCTTCTTTTATTATTTATTTTTGAGAGAGAGAGAGAGAGAGGGCACAAGTGGGGGAGGGGCAGAGAGAGAGGGAGATACAGACTCTGAAACAGGCTCCAGGCTTTGAGCTGGCAGTCAGCACAGAGCTGACGCAGGGCTCAACCCATGAACCGCGAGATCATGACCTGAGCCGAAACCAAGAGTCAGACGCTTACCTGACTGAGCCCCCAGGCCCCTCCTCTGAATACATTTTCAAAGTGTGATCTGGGAAAGAAAGCAAAATGTAGGCTGTAGTAGAAAGTCTACGGCCAGGCTCCCTACTGCAATAATTTTGACCTTGCAAGGGCCAGAGTATTGTAATTATCCCTGTGACCGGGAGCTAGGCGGCTCACTCTGGTGTCGGGAAGTGTCCTGCTTCAGATGGCTGGGAAAATAATTAGAGGGGCAATAAATACACATGTCACTCAAACGAGGCTATTAAGAGTTGAAGCTTGACATTTCACTATTTAGCATTATTAGTTATATGTATAACAAGCCATTGCACTAAAAACAAAATGATAGTAGATCAGCTAGTGTAAATTAAAACATCCCATTTACCCTACGTGTAGTTTGAAGCTCCCCTTTCTTGCTAATCTGTCTGTTAAGCATAATGGCCATTCTTGGCTGGTGGTGTTTCATCATGTGTTGAACGTGGTTATTAGCAAGTATTAGCAATAAACGGCGGGACGGTCCAGTACAGAAATAGCCAAGACGAGGCTGTATGCATGTGGATGATTGAAACACCAGCCTGGTTGGTCTTGGGCAGAGGAGCACAGAGGACAGTGTTCCGGGTTCAGGGGGGTTCACGCGGGTTCTGGCTGCTGCAAGTGGACTCCCCTGAGGAGAAGGAGGAGTCCTTAGGAGGCCCCTTATCCCCGCTGAAGAGCAAGGTGGTCAGGGACTGCTTGACTTTGAGGTCCCGTCTTGATGCTCTGAGTACTTTCGTTCGGAGAAGACGTTTAGTGCTCTCCCCTGCCTGGATTAGCTCCAGAGGAGGCTTGCGAGCAAAGCGTGGGCTTTTCTAGCATGTTCCTGGGAAGGTGAACACTGACTGTCCTTGGCTTTACGCTCCCCCAAATGTGTTTTTTACGTTTGGAGACTTTTCCCTGGACCCCTCCTGTCCTCACTATTCTGAGTTGAGATCTCTTGTGTTTTGCATGAACAAGAACAAGTCAATATGTTCACTGGAATTTATTAATATATCTGGTATATTTATGATATAATTATATTGGAATTAAGTAACTGAGATTCTCTATGTTTTATTTAAACATTTTTAAAAAACATTTATTCATTGGGGCGCCTGGGTGGCTCAGTCGGTTAAGCATCCGACTTCGGCTCAGGTCATGATCTCACTGCTCATGGGTTCGAGCCCCGCGTCGGGCTCTGTGCTGACAGCTCAGAGCCTGGAGCCTGCTTCGGATTCTGTGTCTCCATCTCTCTCTGCCCCTTCCCCTGCTCACACTCTATCGCTCTTTCTCAAAAATGAATAAATGTTTAAAAAATTAAAAAAAAACACATTTTTTCATTTTTGAGAGACAGAGAGAAACAAGAGTGTGAGCAGGGGAGGGGCAGAGAGACAGGGAGACACAGAGCCCGAAGCAGCTCCAGGCTGCGAGCTGCGCGCACAGAGCCCCATGCGGGGCTCCAGCTCCTGAACCAGGAGATCACGACCTGAGCTGAAGCTGGACGCTTAACCGGCAGCCGCCCAGGCGCCCCTCTGTATGTTTTCTTTTTATTCGTCCCCGCACATGAGAGCCACAGTGACAAGGGTTTGGGTTGTGAGTCTCTCCTAGAGACATGTAGTCAAAGTCGTCTCTGACACTTGGGAAGCATCTTCAGTGATAACCCAGTGACTCAGGTTGACATACCCGATGAACGGAGTGGTCTAGGGAGGAATTCAAGGTCGAAATATTTGCGGATGTTTTGGAGAGATTTGGTGTTTTTTTCACCTCTTTTGTTTGAACCTGGACCTCACGGATTAGCTGGGGCTGGAGAATTGTAAATACCCAAGGTAACGCTCTGCCCGCAGGGGACAGCGATGCTTTTGGCCCTTGGGACCAGGGGCACAATCGTTTCCCCTCCTCCTGGTTGCTGGGGACTCCTGGAGCGCTGGCGAATGGCTCCAGCAGAGGGGAGGGGTGGCGGGTTGCACGGCACGGTCAGAATCACTGCGCGTGGAAGGTACATTGTGTCCTGCGTGCTCTCGTCTGCTTTTGAAGGTTGGTCCATCAGAAAGTACAGAGTCTCGTTTTCTTCTGTGTTGGCAGAAGATCAAGCCCCAGGCTGGACCCGGTTCCAATCCGGAGGAAGCGTGGTTCATGCACAGAGGCCAGGAAGTGCGCTCCTGTCGAGCGTCGGGGGAAGGCCGAGGGCCAGAGATGTGTGGGGAGGGGCACTCGTCACGGTCATGGTCACTATCTACGATTTACCTTCCCCCACTGAAATGGAAGGGTCAGGGGCTGCCCTTGCCTCGGTCTCTGCTGTTTATCAGTGTTGAGAACGGAGCAGGCACATGGTTCTTGTTCATTGCTGACCGCGTGTCCGCGGGATGGGTGTCTGCCCTGGACGCACGCACGTGTGGGGCCGGCGCCGGCGGTTGTGTCTTCAGTGCCGTGTCTCATCATCAGTGTGCTGAGCTGGAGTTCCTCGGAGCGCCCTGACTTCGGATATTATGCTCCCTTAATAAGGTAACGCCTGATAGACTCCGTGTTGGGATTCTGTATTCGAAGGGCGTGGTCTCTGGACTCTGACCCCCTTCTGTGGGGCGAGTCAATCGGCCTAGATCAGAGAGAGGACACATCTTTGCTCCGGGGCCCCACAGAGTTTTTAAAGACACTGGCTGCCAGGGCTCTGACCTTGAATGTTCCAAGCTGAAGTAGAAATTGACTCTTTGTTGAGATATTAGCCTCGGACAACCCCCACCCCCCAACCCTCTGCCGGGGGTCTGTGTTTGTTTTCCAGTGTGCTCTTGACCTTCCTCTGTGGTGGCAAATGGTGAGGAGAGTGGGGACCCACTCATAACGGCAGAGGTCAGTCTCCCCAGTGGCCGTTAAATGGCCCACAGCCCCTCATTAGCGCAGAGTGGATGAGTCAGGCCAGCTCAGGCGTCAGAAGGGACATCAGCTTTCATTCTGGGCTCATTAGTGGCCTTCATCCTTGGGGGCCTGGCCTGGCACCAACTTCCATCTAGACACTGTCACTAGCCGGCATCTCTGTCACGTCTGCAGATGCACTGCTGATGCTGTCCCTGAAAGCCAACTCCCTGGCTCCGTTGATGTGTTCCGCAACACCTAGTGAGCCATTTCCCCTTTTCTAGAGCCCAAAGAAACAGCTCCTCAAGTCACCAACGCACCCCAAACCACTTTGGTTTTCATGTCCTGTAGCCGCACCTGTGAGCAGGACCTCGGGGACAGAAGGGAGACATATTTGCCATCACCTCATACATGCATTTCACTGTTAACTACGCTGTCGGGGGAAAGAGATGAATTTTTCCTAATCAAACTATTGCCAGTGAGGATAGGGACATGTTTCCACATCAAGTATCTCAGGAGTGCTGGAATGGATCCCCTCGGTGAAGGAAAAGTAAGAGTCACAGACACATAGTTCTTTCTAACCGCATGGTTAGACTGAATTCCTTTAGGGTAATTATCCTTGGCTAGTGATTTGCCACAGGGGGCATTTTGTCCCCAAGAGGAAGTTGGGTGATGCATGGATACTTTGTTGATTGTCACGCTGGATGTTACTGGCATCTAGCGGGTGGAAGGCAGGAAAGCACCTGAGCCTCCTACGGTGTCTCTGCACAGCCCTCACCACTCCCCTTACGAAAAATAATTATCTGGTCTATCATATCAGTAGTGCCCAGGCTGACAAACCCTGTCCTCAAAAAATGAGTTTGAGGCTTTTGTAATTAACACAATGAACCCGGTAGGAGATGTGACTGAAATATTGGATTTTCTTTAATTGGAGACAGAGTATTTCATTTCTTCTGAAGGAGAGCTCATCACCTAGGACTATTTACACACTTTGGGTTTACAAGAGCCAGCAAATCCCTTCCATTGAATTTCTGCCCAGATGAGAAGCATTGGAGAGACCCCGGGTTAATGGAACATTCTAAGAATTGTGATTTGAATTTTTTTACTAAAATGGCATTCAGAATGGCATTCCACCTGTGGGCCAATTGTGAGTCCGTCACTACAGCTTCAGCTGCTTGGAGCCAGAGGCATCAATGGGGTTTGTGTGTGTAACCCCAGTGTCTGCGCTTGGGGCATGCACGGGGCATGGGCTTCCTTTGAACTACAGGTTTTGAATAGTTCACTTGTTTTCTTTCTCCCGAATGTATGTGCGTGTGTATGTATGTGTGTGTGTGTGCACGTATGTATGTCTGTGCATGTATGTACATGTAGGCACGCATTCGCACATCTTGAGTCTCGTATTTGATTTCTTTCTTTGCCCTAGAGGCATTAAATGATCACCAGTGATCACTGGTATTTCTGCAGTGCTGTGAGCTCTGATTTTCTTGGGGGAAAGCTAGGTGTCGCTGCCCCATGTGGTGCCCCCGGGAAAGGGCATTTTTACTCTCCTTATCGGTACTGAGTCTATTATCGCATGACGAGACTTTAAAACATTAACATTTCACTGCTGGCTTTGCTGATGGACATTAAGCTGCTGTTCTTTCTGCTGGGATGATCCTTCCCATGGAGTTTTCCTAAGGAGATGAATCTCAGTTTTGAAAGTAACCAGTATTTATCGAGCCCTAATTGCCTCACAACACTGGGAGATTTGACATGGGCTTGGTCTAGTCCTTGCTTTCAAGAAGTTGAGAACACACAGCCTTGACGGGCTCTCAGACCTCAGTGTATCCAAACCTCACGGCCTGGAGGGGGTGTTGATTCCGGGAAGGGGCCTGGGTCCTATGGTCCTCCTCTGTGCTGGTAGTGGCTATTCTGTTGGTGCTTAATCATTGCTCCGGGGAGTTGTTGCACCGGAGGCATGGACACCCATTAAATGCAGGGACCAAACTTCACACTGGCTACTTGAGATGTCCATGTACTGGCTCTACTGTTGACTACTTCTGAGATTGGTAGTCTCTGTCTCTGTTAACGGAGTGGGATTAACTTGCCTGCAAGAGCCTGAAGTTCAAATAAAAGATCATGGGGCAGGGGAGGGGAGGCACGGGAGCCTGGGTGGCTCAGTCAGTTAAGCGTCCAACTTCAGCTCAGGTCGTGATCTCACGTGGATTCAATCAATCCCCGCGTTGGGCTCTGTGCTGACGGCTCAGAGCCTGGAGCTTGATTCCGATTCTGTGTCTCCCTCTCTCTCTGCCCCCGCAACCCCCGCTAGTACTCTTCCTTCCTCTTTCTCAAAAATAAACATTAAAAAAATTTTTTTAAAGATTGTGGAAAGATGATGATGGACAATGAAGCCAGAACAGGGATGTGTCAGGAAACAGGCAGGAGCTGGCGGCTTGAGCTGGTGGAGTCCGCTGCGTCAGTCAGCCGTTCACGGTCTGTTCTGTCCTTCTCGATTCACTGACCCTCGGTGCGTTTAGGGGGCGCCCCCTGTGTGCCAGCCACTAGGAGAGGAATAGCAGCCAACACGATAGAGGAAAATCTCTGCCTCCAGGAAATTTTCCACCTGGTAAGACACAAGATAAACACGGTAAGTAGGTAAAACTTCTAGTATGGTAGATGTTCACGAGTCCGCAGAGGAAGTAAAGCAGGGGTGGGATGGGGGATAGGGATTGCCAGCCAGGTGGGGGGGATTTTAGGTAAAGCCATCAAGGAAGACATCACTTAGAAAGGGTCGTGTGAGTGAAGAGCTCCTCACCACATTTGTGACCCGCAAAGGGTTCCTCCCATTCTGTGGCTTGTAGTCGGCTCTCGTGCGTGTCTCCTGCGGAAGCTGACGGAAGGTTACTGATGACACGCTGTGAGCTGCTGAGGGAAGGAAGGGTCAGAGACGGCCAGGGAGGGTGAAGGCTGTCAGCCAAGGTGGGGAAGGGTACACAGGAGCCCATGGGGGCTGCAGGTGTACAGAGCAGTTCAGTCTTGGCTGTTTTGGGTTTGAGGTGCGTGTTAGGCCCGCAGTGGACAGGGAGGGTAGGGGAGGGGCTTGCATACTGGGTCTGGGGGTTCCTGAGACATGTCGAGGCTTCAGTGATGGTCCCGTGGCTCCTGGACCTGCGAGCTCTGTGTGTCCCACTGCGGTGACTGCCCGGAGTGATGGCAGCAGACCTCTGAGCCCTTCCGACTGGCTCTCTGCAGCCGGCCGCGAGCACAGCCTGGGCCATCTGATGCCCGGCGTTTCCGTCGTCCTCTGTGCCCGTTGCTTCTGAGAAGCTGGCGAGTCAGCAGCGGGGTTGGGTCGGCGCCGGTGTCAGACGCGGTGCCGTTCTGTCCCCCGCCGATCGCCTGGCCTGGACTTTCGGTTGCCCCCCAAGGGCTCCGCGGGGAAGCCAGCTGAGCAGCAGCCTGGGGGGTGGACCTGGCTCCCCGAAGCCTTGACATCCCCCTGTTCACGAGGCTGTTCGCCCCACTGTGGCTGGTGCTTTGACTCCCAGGCGGGTGGGCGGATGGTCTTGCCGGGCCCCTGGCATCTCAGGCGACACGCAAGTGCTCTGGGCAGTGACCCTGCAGCACATCACTTCCGGGTCAGGGCTCTGCTTGGCCATCAGAGAACCGCCGGAGCGCCTTCAGGGGCGACGGCCGTGCACAGGGGACACCCTGTGTGCAAAAATGGGCCGAGAAGGAGCACACGCGTCCAGTCATTTTAAATGCATTGGATATTTTTGCCGGATTAATAAAGAACATTAGCATTGCTGGCCTACGGCCGGGGTGTAGGGGTCCTGGGGTAGCGCAGGGAGACAGGATTTTCACCGTATTGCCGTTGTACACTTTTTGAAATGTTAATTGTTTAGGCAGGTGTTATTTATTCAAAATATCATTAAAGTAAACAAATCATAACGCAGATTCCCCAGCTCCCGGCTCAGACAAACCCAAAAACATTCATCCCGAAGGCACCGAGAAGGATTACAGTCTAACACCCATTCAACGCGGATAGCATCAGGGCCTGTCCGTGATTTAAGTCAGGAAGCATGGGATTTAAGGTTAGGAGGCTCAGAAACGGCTCTGCTTACAAGGATATTTAGATTCTTATGCGTGATAAGAGCTTTTATTCTGGGCATTAATGGGGGAAAGAGAGAGAAGGTCGAGTCCTCAGGCTGCCTTTAGAGAATCACCCTAAGACGAGCTCTGTACCTCACTTTCCCGGAAGGGTTTTGGGCTGTGGCCAAAGACAGAGACAGAGAAAAATATATGTAACTGGGTCACCTGTCTTAGCAACACCCAGGCCTGTAGCGGTGATTTCTACACAATCTAGCGAGCCTGGAATTTCGCGCGGGCTGTTAGTGTGAGAAATGGCTGCGGGTCTGGCAGCCGAGGAAACTGAAGCTCCCGAACATTTGCTCATTACCAAGAGTTATTGTTTTTGGCTCCGGAGAGAAGTGTTAGCTCAGCAAAAATGAGGTCACTTGAGCCAATCTGCAAGGTAGATTCTGCTTTCATGGAGAGAAGGAGAAAACCAGAAAGAACCCAGAATAATTTTCCTGTGGTTGTAAAATGGGGGTAGAGGGCTGATCCAGGTGCTAGGAGATGAATTAAGAGTCGGGGAGTTTCTGGGAGTGCTTCCGATGAGATCATGTTGTGGAGATTTCAAACAGCAGCAGCAGCATCTGCGGGAAAATAAGAGTCAGGATGACAGCATGACAACTTTCTATTTTTATTTTTTTATTTATTTTTGAGAGAGAGGGAGTGAGCGAGTGCAAGGGAGGGTCAGAGAGAGAGGGAGACACAGAATCTGAAGCAGCTCCAGGCTCTGAGCTGTCAGCACAGAGCCCGACATGGGGCTCAAAGTCAGGAACTATGAGATCATGACCTGAGCCGAAGTCAGATGCTCAATGGACTGAGCCCCCCAGGTGCCCCCAACAGCTTTCTGCTTTTAAATACACTTTCTGTGTGCAGACACCCATATACTGCGTACAGCAAAACACCCGTGCACCCATCATTCTGTTTGTCAAGGCTTAACATATTGCCAAATTTCCTGTACTTTCTTTAGCACTGTGTGTTCAAAGCTGTCGTATTTAAAACATCGCAGAAGCAATCTGAGCCTTAAGGTACCAATGCCTAGACTGCATTCTGGTCTCTTCCTCCCCAGAGGTAGCTCTACTCCTGAGTGTGGTCATTTTGAGTGTATTATAGATATTTAAATCTATATTATGTATATGGTTACATTCTGGAAATGCTGTCTTTATAAACAGAAAGTTATCTCAACTCTCTGTGGTTGGGTGGACATAGGTCATATATAGGGTGGCACAATGGCATATGGTATGATAGTATGACGTGATGTGGGAGTATTATACTGTTATACTATGAAAGTTTATTGGCAATTAGCTGTCTCTCAAATTTATGTGTTCTCTGTGTGTGTGTGTGTGTGTGTGTGTGTGTGCCCCTGCACGCTATGGATATATACATGCACGTGTATAGGCATGCACACACAAACACATACCCACACACATTCTAGAGATCAGTTAGCCTTTCCCAGAAGTTCATACAGAGGGGGCATGATGGAATCCCATTTGCAAGTCTTTTCACTCACTGTAACGACTTTGAGGTTCACCCTCAAAGTGCCTCTTTCTTGTTGATTATGTGCCCTTTGTGGGCATCCCCAAACTTGTTTGTTTATTCACCTGTTGGTAGACATTTGGATCATTTCTAGCTTTTTATTTTGTTTTTTATTTTTTTAATGTTTTATTTATTTCTGAGAGAGAGAGAGAGAGAGAGACAGAGAGAGAGGGGGAGACAGAATCCCAAGCAGGCTTCACGCCATCAACACAGAGCCTGACGCAGGGCTTGAACTCCTGAACCATGAAATCGTGACCTGAGCCTAAACCAAGAGTTGGATGCTTAACTGACTGAACCACCCAGGCGCCCCCTCCCTTTCTGCTTTCTTAGTGGTGTTTTCAAGGATCAGAAGTTTTAAATTTTGATGAAGTCCAAAACACCATATTTCATGATTCATACTTTTAGTGCTTCATCTAAGAAACGTTTACTCCAGGGGCGCCTGGGTGGCTTAGTCGGTTAAGCGTCCGACTTTCGCTTAGNATGTTTACTCCAGTCAACCTTGCTAAAATGTGTCATCTATTCTCTTACAGAAATTTTATAATTTTACAAGGTTGTATTTAGTTCTATGATACAGTGGGTGTTACCTTTTTATCTACAGTGTGAGATAAGGAGGGTGTTCACTCTTAAATAGATACCCAGTTGACATATTAACATTTGTTGAGAAAGCTTTTCTTTCCCTGCTGAATTGTCTTGTCCTGGTTATCAAACCTCAAGACCGTATAAAAGTGGCTCTACTTCTGAATAGTGTCGCACATTATTGATGGTCATGCCTACGTTTTGCAAACAAATCTGTCTTGAGGATCGTAACTTTCCAGTAAGTCTTGAAATCAGATATGTTAAAAAATTTAAATTAAAAATAAAAAAATACTTTGGTTATTCTGGGTTGTTTGAATTTCTATACAAACCCTGGGGTCCGTGTGTCAGTTTCTACCACAATCTGCTAAATTAATAGGCGAGGAATAACATTGTAATCATTCTGAGGTTTTCCATCTGTGAACAATGGTATAACTCTTCACTTACATAAATTTTATTTCCTTTCTCTCAGCGATGTTTGGAAGTGTCCAAATCTTGAATGCTTCTGTTAGATTTATCCCTGGGTATTTTATATTTTGGATTTACGGTAGCTTTTTTTCCCTTCAAATTTTATTTTCCAATTGGCTGCTGTTCGTAAATCCAACTGAGCATTTTGATATTTCGTATCCGTAACCTGGCAAAAATCTTGCAAAAAAAAGGTTTAGATGTGTAGATTCCCTGAAACTTTTCTGTCACCTATAAGGAGGGACAATTTCACGCCTTCTGATCTCCAGACCCGTTTTCCTTATGTGCTATTACGCTTTCTATTCTATTCTAACTTTATTTCTTGCAGGGCTGAGATGTCCAGACAGTTCTGAATAACAGTAGTGAGAGTAGACATCCTTACCTTGTTTGTGACCTTAGGGGAAAACAACCCAGTCTTTCATCACTGGGTGTGATGCTCACTAAAGTTTCACAAAGCGTCCTTTCCCATTTTGGGGGAACCATCATACTCCTGTTTCCTTGGGGCTTTTGTTATGGAAGAGACCAGGAGCAGAGACGCTTCCGAGAAACCCAGAGAATCAGGCACACATGTCCGTCTCCCCACTTTCGCCCGAACCATCTCTGGCTCTGGAAACATTTCACTCTTGGCGGGTAGAGCGAATCGTTTTAAGCGATGATTGGTTAGAAGGTCCCACGGTGAGCTGCCCAGGCAGTGGGAAACCCAATGGGACAGAACACAGGGTGATCTCCGAGGGGCCGTGCCTCCACACTGTCATTTGTGCCCATTGCAGTTTCTCTTTGACTCTCGCTTGTGAGCCTCTTTATGTTTACCTTTTGGACGCAGCCATGTAAAACCAGCATCATTTCTTCCGGGTAGTGGGTCTGCACAGAGCACGATAAGACTTGTGCTTTCTTGTTGCTAAAATCAAGCTGGCTTTGGCTTTTTGATTTTTTTTTGGCCCGCCACATTTTAAGAAAACAGGGACCCAGAGTGCTGGCCCCCAAGTGTGGCTGCATCGGACACGGATGATGTGCGGACAGACCCCTGCACGGAGGAGCGACACATCTGTGGCACAAGGAAGCAGCTCCTGACTCAGGAGGGAGTTCGGCATTCTGAACTTCCAGACTGTGGAAGGGCAGGAAAATTCACCCCGTGAGGACGCTGGCTGTTTATGATTCCTGATTTCTGGGGCGATCATTTTGCCTCCCGTGCCGTCAGCCCCTAGAGAGCCCCATGTTTGTGAAGCCCGGCGCTCAGCGAAGCTGACCGCCTCCATGTCAGAGTGGGACCCCAGCATGGCCGGAGCCTGCAGTGTCTTCAAAAACAAACCCACATAAACTGGCTTTTTAAAAATGTATTTATTTTATTATTTTATTTTATTTTTTAAGTGTATTTATTTTGACAGAGAGAAAGCATAGTAGGGGGAGGGGCAGAGAGAGAGGGAGACACAGAATCCGAAACAGGCTCCAGGCTCCGAGCTGTCAGCACAGAGCCTGACGCGGGGCTTGAACTCACGGATGGCGAGATCATGACCTGAGCTGACGTCGGATGCTCAACCAACTGAGCCACCCAGGTGCCCTGAAATAAAAAAATTTAAATCCCATACAGGTGGGACCTAGGTCTGGCTGGGAAGGTAGGGTGTGTTCCCCGCACCGACCGACACGGGGAGACAAGACACCTGAGCTGACCCACAGTCCGCTGAAAGGGGGATGTGAAACTGTCGAGTCTGAGGAGGTGTGGGCCCTGGGAGGTCATGTTCGCCGGCAGCTGTGAGCAGCCCCCTTCCCCCTCAGCACCTGTGTGACTCAGCTTTGAGGAGAGTTGTTGGGGTCCCGTGAGGGAGCCTGATAGCCTGACACACACTGACAGGTGGTGGAGAACTCACTTCCCTGGCAGTGGGGCGCCCAGTCCTTGTAAGGCTCTGTGCTGTGCGTGCGTTCTGATCACGGTCCAGAGCCGGAGGCAGGCTGTCTCAGCCTGGGTGATTCCGGCCCAGGCCACATTAGCTTGTCAGGAGACAGTTTCCATCCCCTCCCGGGAGAGACTCTCTGATTAGTTTGCCTCCAGTGGCCTCCTAATTGTTCATTTAGCTTTTAAGCCAGAACTCAGTAAAGGCTCTCGACGAAATCCTTTGATAAGAGGTATGGGCACTTCTCAGATCACTTTGCACGTCCACTGGCTGCAGTTAATCTGTGGCCCTCCAGACTGCATGTGCTGCCCCGCGCTCTCCCTCAACCCGGGCGGAAGGTTCTGGAAGCATCTTCTCCCTCCGCAATGCCAACCAGTCTTTGTCAGGCGCCGGCGCTCAGCCTGTCCCGGGCTGTGGGCACCAGTGGCCTGGCTTTGGCCGTGGCGGCTGTGTCTGCCCCAGCCGGCTGGCACTCTGCGAGTCCTACGTTCAGCCCCTCCAGCAAAGCCTGGGGCATCTTTTAAGACCCTGAAACCAGACTAACCGGCCTCAGACAGTGGCTCTACCAGCTTTCTGACCTTGGAGAGGCTCCTCAATGCAGGCATGTCAGCCTTCCCATCTGCAAAATGGAACCAGTGTTCGTTCCCAGATCCCACGGGGATTGTAACACTTGAATTACTCGCTCCACATAGGTGGTCTGAACCCTCCGATGCAGTTACTCACCGGCAGCAGTGTCTTCTAGAGGTAGGGGCTTTCACGGGGCATTTACATGCGGATAGTGAAATCACATCACCGCGAAAGCTGTCCTGTTTTGTTGAATTTCTCAGCCGTGCTTGGGCGGAGCCTTGGGTGTCTTCCAGCGTGAGGGGCCCGGCGCACGGACCCCGCGTCCAGCACGGGCGAGGACCGGCTCCGCAGAGTGCCCTAAGGAAGGCCATTCCCTCTGGACACACGCCCGATTCCGGGCGGGTCAAGGTCAAGGGGGCACTTCTTCCTTCATCCACTGACTCTGCCACCTCCTCCTGAGCGGCGTGGACTCAGCAAAATTTTAGCAAAAAGATCTTTGAAGAAATAAATGGCTCTGAAAACCAGTTCATAATTTTGATCCTTTATGTACGTTTTTACAGGTCAAGGAGGTTTGTAATACATGCCTGGAAGGGACCACAAAGGAGGGGACAGTGCCCGTTCGGCCTTCGGTCTGCGGGGCGGCCAGCACCTGCCCGCGTGCGCGCAACGGTGGAGAGTCGCCAGCGGCCGGAGCACGGGGGACAGGAGCCCTCTGCGGTGTCTTCCTCTCTGGGGCTGAATCCACTCTGTGACCAACACACACCCAAAAAGCGGCTTAAAATGCATCTTGGAAAGGCTTCCGTCCTCAGCAGAGAAGCCCCACTGGCCACTGCTTTAAGGGGAGGCCCCATCTCCTTTTAATTCTCCTACAGGTGACTCTGAAGATAACGGCAGCCGCCTTGCTGGGCGGGAGGCGCTCTGCAGGGCCATCTCCATTCGTGACCGCAGACCCTTACCGCAGAGGCCCGAGGACAGCGCGCCGGGCTTTTTCAGGGCGAAACTGTGACCAGAGCTAAGGAAGAAGTGATGGAAGTTTCCGGAGACGTTCCGAGAGCCAGAGATGCCCCTGCTGCCCCCGTGCTCTCTGTGAAGGAAGGAGAGATGGAGGAGAGAGAAGGCAGCCTGGCCTCCCGGACAGGCCCTCCTGGGGGGCTCCAGCCAGGAGGGGGCGAGGGGGGGAATGGCACCTCCCAGACGCCCTGTGTGCTTTGAGCCAGCTCGCCGTGTTTAATTAAACGTGATCTGACTGTAGCACGCGGATGTGCGCGCCCCCGGACAGAGACGTCTGTAGGGGAAACGACAGCTTTCACGTAACACGGAGCAGGTGTCTCTGAGCAGGCGAGGCTCAAGAGCTGATCCGTCCTAGGAGACGTGGGAAGAGACACGGGTTGTACCATCGTTCGGAGAACTGTGGATTTGGGGGACCTAGACTCCCTCTGCTGCTCTGCCCCCACGGGCTGTGAGCACTAGGCAAGCCTCCCTGAGCCTCAGTGTTCCCATCCGGTTGAGGGGGTGATGCTGCCACAGAGGGCACAGCAGAGTGCGTGGTGCTCAGCGAACAGCATCGCTTGCGGAGGGAACCCCGCTGTGGACCGTGGAGCGCTGAGCTCACGCACCTGCCTCACCGCATGGGATGTGCGTTTCGGGTTCTCGGGTGCACACGGCCCACAGGTGTGTTTTATTTGGCCGTCCAAAATATTTTTGTCTGTGCATTCATTTTCAAGACTGAAGTTGAGGAATTTTACGTGATGTGGAGGTTTCTGGCTTGAGATATTTTGAAGGTCTGGCCGGTGGCCTTGTAGCAGGCGGAGCACAGGAGAGCCGCCTGAGCCACCGCCGTGTGGGGTGTCTGCTCCTGGAAGGGTGTCCTTCCCTCCAAATCACCCTGCACACGGAGGGGTCTCGAGAAGCAGTGCCTGACGTCCTGTGAGTGACATTAATTTCGGCCCTCGTTCCGGAACTGCTTGGCTCGGAAAGCTCTCTAATTCTGTCATTTGTCTAAATTCCTCCCGTACAGTTTTGTTCCGTGCTCAGCGGTGATGTTCATCACAAGGGCAGAGCTTAAAGGAGGCTTCTGATGCCCGATGAACAGGGTACAGGCGGCCAGCTGAGGGTGCCACTCCGCGTTCTTGCAGCGGCTCGTAATTCCCACGTGCATCCTTACGCAGCCCGTGATTTGATTTTCACCTGTGAGCTGCGCAGGGAAGAAATGATGGTCCTTTTCCTCGAGCGTTTGAGAACGTTGGCCACTGGGTCTTTCTTCAGGCGTCTTGTTCACTTGTGATCTGGGCCAGTGCCCTTCCCCTCAGCTCTTTGTAAGAAATGTCCTTGGAATTGGGGTGTGTGGTCGGCTCAGTCGGTTAAGCAGCTGACTCTTGAGTTCGGCTCAGGTCATGATCTCACAGTTCATGAGTTCGAGCCCCACACTGGGCTCTGCGCTGGTGGTGTGGAGCTTGCTTGGGATTGTCTGTCTGTCTGTCTGTCTGTCTGTCTCTCTCTCTCTCCCTTTCTCTGCCCCTCCCCTGCTTGTGCGAGTGTTCTTTCTCTTTCAATAAATAAACTTAAAAAAAAAAAAGAAGAGAAGCGCTCTGGGGTCAGGTGGAGCCGGAAGACCACTGATGTGAGGAGCTGTGCCCGTCTCCTCTCGCTGCGCTAACACATCAGCACAGACAGCGGCGGAAAATGGCAAACGTACTGCCTCGCGGTACATCGGACGGACCACCCGGGCTGTGTGTGGGTGTGCGGGGCCACGTTCCTTCTCAGGCTCCAGCACAGAATCCATTTTCTTATCTTTTCCAGGCTCCAGAGGCTGCCTGTGTGCCTGGCTGGTGCCCCCCCACATTCCAGCCACAGTGGCTGTTTGAGGCCTTCTCAAGCCACGTCACGCTGACCCCGGCATTCGTGTCTCCCTCTGGCACGGACGGGGACCCTGGTGGGGGCCATTATTCTGTGTGGCACACGCACTTAAACAGGCGTCATTACTGGTGAACTACTCAGAGCCTTTCATATGCAAAAGGCATGTGATGCCCCACAAAGGGGGGTGAGTCAGTGTCGCCCTGACAATGCTCTCTCGTGCTCGTCCCGCCTGGAGCGCCGCAGTCTCTGCTGTCTGCCTGCCGTCGGGACCGTTACATCGACACAGGCTCCTTGTCTCCTGCTGAGCGCTGGGGGCATCGACTTTCTGCTCTTTTCTCGTGCACACCCCAGGCTCGGGGCCGCCTCAGGCCATGGCACTAGCTGGTCCCCGGGAGAGCCTTCTCCCGAAGGGATTTCCATGGGGGGTTTGTTTTCTTATTCATTCTCCGCTCAGCGGTCATCTTCCCGGGAGGGCCCCACGGACCCTTCTCGCGTGTCGCTGAGGCTGCGAGAGGCTGGTGGCGGGAAGAACTCAAGGGGCATAGAGCCAAAGCCCTGAGCTTATTCATATCAGCCTACTGAGCAGNGCCCCCCCCCCCCCCCCCCAATCACTGAGATCTTTAGAGGACAATCAAGATGCTCCGGGTCCAGGTTTTCACCAAGCAATTAATTTGGGATCAATGCGGAGCTGACTTTGTAATGATTTCACATGCGTTTATTTACTTGTTCTCCAAGTGGGGACTGAGTGCCTTCGATAGACCCAAGTCAGCCAATTAGCATGTGTAGATGGATTCATCTTTGCTAGGACTGGTCTCTGGGGCCGCGCATCCCTGCTCTGCGGGAATGCCTGGTGGCAACTTCGGCTTGCCTTTCCTTTGTTTTCATTTTGCCGAATTTTCCTTTCAAAACGCACGTCACCCAAGCGAGGCGATGGGCTCCGGAGCCTCCGTGAGACCGTCTGGGAAAGCAACCGACCAATCGGAACTTGGCACAAGGGAGTGCTGGAATTTTGTCTCCCGTTCTGTGTGGTGTTCGAGGCTGGCCTAGTTAGGCTTCCCCCTCCCCCGCCTGCCCCAGGCAGGACCCTTTCGTGGGAGGCCTTTACACGTATAAGAGGAATCTCCTTTTCTCTGTACTTGCCTGTACCAGGAAGAGAGCGGGCTCTAAGTCTCTAGAAACTCCTGTCGCTGCTGAAAGCAGGGTCTTAAGTCTACACAACAACCCTGCCCTTGTTCAGTGTGCTTCCCCTGCTCACTTCCCAGAACTGGCTCCTCCCCGGGGCCCAGCCTGTTTTGTCGTTGGTGGTGAGTGGCGTCGCAGGTGACGGCTAGGCCATTTCTCGTGTACTCCCTTTTCCTAGGTCTTTCCCTGAACAGGACGTATGCGTGTTATGAAACTTCTGTTTGTTTTTTCCCATTAACCTTTTGTTTCATGAGGGTTTTGGCCAAGAACCTAGAAGGGCAGAGGGGAAATTATTTCTCCTCCCCTGCGTAATCACTGGTGTGTTGACTGTTTCCAGTTTTGGGGGCACACGGGTCCTTTTGTGCCGGGCAGTGTAACCGGCGACCGAAGTGTGACGGGAAGTCAGCCATCTCACTTTGGGGCTGGGACCTGCCATCGCCACCGCGAGGGACCCCGAGAGTTACTTGCACGAGCATGTCAGCTTCCCATGTCCATCAGCCTGCTTCCTGGCACCGTGTGTACATGGGTGTGTAAGGCAGCCTAGCTAACCTGGGATGGACACATGTGCGAGTGAGAACTCAGCCTTTGTGATTTTAAGCTGCAAATCGAGAGGGACTTTGTTTTACGGCCGTGTGACTCGTCTGTCCTGTTGGATCCACCACCTCACATGGTGGCCTCCAGTGAGGGACCAGCTTGCAAGGCTGGAGGGCCCAGCACGCACGAGTCAGTGACAAACAGAACTGCCTTTACCCTGCTTGGTGGGTGTGCTGGACTCGGAACTTGGTGGGTGTGTTGGACTTGGGACTTGGTGGGTGTGTTGAACTCAGAACTTGGTGGGTGTGCTGGACTGGGAACACTTTGCACGAGGTCCTGGCCAGCCCACACAGCTGGGGGGACACAGTGAGAATGGGTGACCGTGTCCTCCTTCCTGGAGTCTCTGCGTCTGAGCAGGCAGGAAGCCCAGTCCGCACCAGATGCAAAGATGCAGTCGGCATTGCCATCCGCTGGGGAGGGTCTCAGTGCGAAGCAGGTGTCCAACGAGAGCAAGGGAGACCCCTTGGGATTTCGGTTTCAGCGGCCACATCTGTGGCAGCAGGGGTCAAAGTGGGCGGGATCTGACCCCTAAGGTGTCTGGACTGCAGCCTCCAGGCAGGGGTGAGCTGGGTGACTCTGTCTTGAGTCTCAGCTCATGTTAATGCTTTTAAATAAATACTTAAAACACGTGGCATCGCGAAGGCAGTGAATTACGCCGAGATGTAGTTATCACAACCCATATGCGCTTCTTTATTACTGCCTTAGTAACGAGATCAAGCGGCAGGTCTGAGAGCGATTGTAATTCTGCAGAAGGGCTGGGTATAATTGACACTTTGAAGCATTTGCTGTGACTGTAATATGAGGTGAAAATATCAGTAATTTCTACTGGTGGTAAAGTCGCAGGTACCGATAATACTACTGTAGTTTGTTGCCTATATTTATAATGGAGTCCTTGAAGGAAATGTTGAATTGACATTAGAAGCTTGTGATCATAAAAAATATCATTCGTATTGCACCCGAGGTTATGAAATCTGTCTCTGGACTTCTGAGTGTCTTCAGATCAATAAGGCTTAGAGCGGGGAGGAGCAAAAATAAATACATGCAATGGCAGGATTTTTTGAAGTATTTTGTAAGTTAAAATAAGGCAGGGGTGGGGGAGAGCGGGATGGGGCGAGGGTGCTGCTTAGGGGGAGCTGTCACGGATCGAGGAGAGCCTTGTAGGTAAGTGGTGTCTGAGCAGACAGCTGGAGGAAGCCAAGGAGTGAGTAAGTCTTCATCTGTATGGGAAATAGGACGTGCAAAGACCCTGAGGTGGGGGTGTGTTCGGTGTGTTCAGGGAAGTGTAAAGTGTCTGTGTTCACAGTGGAGCAGGTGGCAGAAGGGGTGTTTGTGCTGAGACAGTTCCCGTTGGGGGGTGGGGGGCGCACAGGATGGGCTTAGAAAAAGGGGACGCCTGTGTCCCCATCAGCATGCTGCTGAAGGAATTGACTATGCTGAGGACGCATGACCTGTGAGGCTTCTGCAGGGGCCGAGTCCACCGTGAGCGGGCGCTGGACGGCGTCCTAAGTAGGACAGCGTCAGGGTCTGCCCGACAGTTCCCGCCTTTCAGGACTCTCTCTCTCTCTCTAATAGATTTTAATTTTTAGAGCAATTTTAGGGTCACGGAGAAATGGAGTGGAAAGTACCCCCTCACACTCACCTGGTCGGCTCATTGCTCCTTCAGGTCAGGCCTACTTACTTACCCATCTCTCTTTCTGTTTATTTTTAAAATTAATTACTTATTTTTAAGTATATTTAATTGCTTTGAGAGAGAGAGAGAGAGAGAATTCCAGTCAGCCCCTGTGCCCACGTGGGGCTTGATGCCACGAACTGTGTGGCCGTGACCTGAGTCAAAGCCAGGGGTCAGATGCTCAACCGACTGAGCCCCCCAGGCCCCCCCTCCCCCCCAATCGCTCTTCGGCCCCGGCGTCTTGGAGCAACAGACCCACCCTCAATTTGTCGCCCATTTTCCTCCCGCGATGTCGTTTCCAAGTTTCCTTCTATTGGTGACTAAGGGATGGTGCGGTCTCCCATTTATGTAACAGGAAGCTTTCTTTAAGAGAAAGTATTTTTATTTAAATTAGAAACCCAAAGATCAATTGAAAGGAAAATGCGAAGTGAGCAACTGGCCATGCGGGGAGGGGTGGCCATGGTGGAAGTGTGGCCCGTGAGTGCCATGCCTGCTGCCTAGGGGTGAGGCACTAGGGAGCCAGTGCAGGCTGCGGAGCATGGCATGCTCACTCCTCAGAGCGCTGACTGCTCTGGAGAGCAGGGATCTCTCCGTGCCAGCCTCCTGCTCTCAGGAGGACGCTTACTCAGGGGGTATCGTTGCCGGTAGCCCCGTCATACAGCCATGTGGTCCATTCCCAGCTCCTGGTGCATCGTCCAGCTCTGGGAAGGTCACGTGAAGACAGAAGTTCCCCGGCTCAGGGCGCCTGGGTGGCTCAGTCGGTTAAGCATCTGACTTCAGCTCAAGTCATGATCTCTCTCTGACCCTCCCCTGCTCATGTTCTGTCTCTCTGTCTGTCAAAAGTAAATAAATGTTAAGAAATTGATTTAATTTTTTAATGTTTATTTATTTTTTAGAGAGAGAGAGAGAAAGCAAACAGGGGAAGTGTGTGTGTGAGGGGGGAGAATCTCAACCAGGCTCCATGCTGAATGTGGGCTCTATCTCCCGAACATTATGTGAGATCATAACCTGAGCAGAAATCAACAGGCTCAACCTGTTGATTGAGCCACCCAGGTGCCCCTATTTTTGCTTCCTTTTAACATGTTAGTACATATTAAGATGTGTAACACACACATGAAACTCATGAAACTNTGAAGACAGAAGTTCCCCGGCTCAGGGCGCCTGGGTGGCTCAGTCGGTTAAGCATCTGACTTCAGCTCAAGTCATGATCTCTCTCTGACCCTCCCCTGCTCATGTTCTGTCTCTCTGTCTGTCAAAAGTAAATAAATGTTAAGAAATTGATTTAATTTTTTAATGTTTATTTATTTTTTAGAGAGAGAGAGAGAAAGCAAACAGGGGAAGTGTGTGTGTGAGGGGGGAGAATCTCAACCAGGCTCCATGCTGAATGTGGGCTCGATCTCCCGAACATTATGTGAGATCATAACCTGAGCATAAAGCCGCAGGCTCAACCGACTGAGCCACCCAGGTGCCCCTATTTTTGCTTCCTTTTAACATGTTAGTACATATTAAGATGTGTAACACACACATGAAACTCATGCTTCTGGACTGTAGACTCAGATCGTGGCCAAATTTAGGGTGTGGTTGTTTTTTAAGTCTAAAGGATGAATTAATTTAAAGAAAAGCTAGCGTGTATAAAGACAGAATTGTGAAGACGGCCTGTGAACGCACTTCAGGAAAAATCTCCCCTGGGAGGTTATTTCTGCTGGCGAGCAAGGGGTTCATCCCAGGAGAAGGGAAGGCTCCTGTGTAAGCGGGGGGGTGGGGTCCCCGCTGTCAGTCAGCCACTCCCGAGCATGCTTTTCAGGGGGCAGAGGGACAGAGAAGGGAAGACGTGCAGGTAAAAGGGACAGACAGCTACAGACTGTTACGGGGGGAGAGGCTGGGACTCAGAGGCCGAGAGGGAAGGACAGGCAGACACCTGAGCGGGGAGGGAAGCTGGGGGAAGGCAGAGAAGAGGCCAGGGTCACCTGCGGTCTAGGCCACCTGTGCTGCCCCCTCCACACACCCCACCCCCACCCCAGCCTCACCATCACTCCTTCCTTCCAAGTCAGTCTCCACGTTCTTCCGTGCGCCCGCGGTGCCCGTCAGCCCGCCCTGCTTCCTCGCTGCTGCGCCATGCCAACGGCCACCCTTTGTCGTCTGTGGAAATCTCACCCAGCTTGGGCTGGATTAAAATTTAATAAAACATCAGGTAGCCACAGGACTAACAAGCAGATGACAGCTGTTTAATTAAAACTTAGAACTTGATTAGATGGCACCACAGAGGGAAGCACTCCAGAGGGAAAGAAGCGTAAAACTGTTAAAAACTCAAGCCTGAAATAAAGACTTGAGTTAAACGGATAGTGGAAGCCACCGTAAATGGGCCGGGGCCACCCGGGATCGGCAGTGTCTGCGCTCGGGCTGAAGTCCCGTCCCTTGTCCGGGCCCCAGCTCTGCCTTCCTTCTGGCAGGAGCTCCGTCGGGGTAAAGAAGGAGCCTCGGCTAATTCTGCGCGCCGAAGTGCGGGAAAGGGTCTGGGACAGAGGGTGCCTCCAAGCAGAACACAGAACACACAGCAGCCTCTCGTCCCTCGTGGACTCACACCTGGGGTGGGGGTCCAGCACAGGCAGCGCGGGGGGAGGGCAAAGCACGCTGTCCCCTTCCTTAGCCCCGGACCTTCCGCGGTGACCCAGGACCCAACATCTAAGATGCATCACAGAAGCGTATGAACAGTTAACACCGATTTGTGGAACGGTCCACTGTTTAGACGGGGGGAGAAGGAAGAACACTATCCTTTCGGGGAAATGTAATGGAGAATTTGTATCCATTCCCTTCCCCCAAAACAACTTATCTCTTTTGAGTTTATATTTATTTGGGGGGCGAGGGGCAGAGAAAGGGGTGGAGAGAGGGAATCCCAAGCAGGCTCCGCACGGAGCCCGACGCGGGGCTGGAACTCATGAACCCTGAGATCGTGACCTGAGCCGAGATCAAGAGTTGGATGCTTAACCGACTGAGCCCCTTCATCTCTTTTAAATGAGAACATAACAAGGAAGAAGATGCTTTGACAATTACGTTTCTATACTTGAATTGTATATAATTCCACGTCCTCCGAAAGGAAACATACAGTGTCATGAGGAGCCTGAGAGAATGAATTCATGTCAGAAGAAACTGAGGAAGGAATTCTTCTAATGCCTCGTTTAAAAAATAAAAAATGATGGGGACGACTGTGACAAGGATTTTGTTTTCTGTTTCTTCTCCTTCAATAACTAATATTAACTAGCTGGAGCAGCGTACTGTGTAAGGCAGATGCTTTGCTAAATTGTTACGATACGAAGAAATTCTTCTGGGCCTTTGGGATGCACACACCTGACATGTCAGGACACAAGCGCATGTTACCGAAGTGCTTGCTGCAAGGCTGCTCTCATTTTCCCGCATCGCGTCAAACCCAAGTGCATCGTGTCTCGACCTGAGCCTCTGCGACAGACTTTCTTGTGGAGATGACAGGGAAGGACTCTATCGTCTGTCCTTCAGGCAGAGCCGTGGCTACTGCACACCTGACGTGTGGCCAGCGTGACTGAGAACCTGGAGTTCGAACTTAACTTAAATTCAGACAGNGTCTCGACCTGAGCCTCTGCGACAGACTTTCTTGTGGAGATGACAGGGAAGGACTCTATCGTCTGTCCTTCTTCAGGCAGAGCCGTGGCTACTGCACACCTGACGTGTGGCCAGTGTGACTGAGAACCTGGAGTTCGAACTTAACTTAAATTCAGACCACCACGTGCGGCTGTCACCCTGCGTGGCCCAGCTGTATCTCTGACCATTTATTTCATAACACAACGGAGAAAGTAAACAGTCTGTTCCTCGTTAGAAAAACACCAAAATGTCATTTACTGCTTATTGAGAGAAAAGCCTAACCTTTCTCATGCTTTAAACCAGACAGGAGGAAACCATTCGTTTGGGCTTTTTATTTGCCTTTCTGCTTTGACAAAGGGCTCTTAAAATGCAGAAGGCTGGACTGTTCCATGCAGATGTCTCTTTCTCTGTTCAGGAGTGACCGTATTGGACAATCTACAAACCCGTGGCAATCTTAAAGGAGCCACTACTGTTTTCCCAGGGTCGTCTCTGCATTAGGATGTGTGTCTACTTTTATAAGAGAAGCGGACCTTTAATTGAGCCTTGTCCAAGAAGTACCTTTCTCCTGTTGGAAGCGGACAATCACACGCTCCACATGCTCTTCCCTAAAAGGTGCCACCAGCCGGGAGGTAAAGGTCAACAGGAAGCGAAGCTTGGACATACCTTTGTTCTATAATCAGCCTGCTCCTTGTGTACTTGAGTGGTGGCTCCCAGGAACCTTCCCATGGGGCGGCTGCCTGCTGTGCCGGCCGCTGCTAGAGACTGAAAATGAGAGGAAGCCCTGATGTGGGCACAGTTGGGGATTCCTGCTAAGTGTGTAGCTCACGGACACCGGCTCTCATAAACTCCATCCGAAAGGGCGTCCCCAGGTGAGCACTTTCAGTTATTTGTTGGAGGCCAGTCTTGTTATTGGACAGAAAAAAACAATGCATGTTCTCACTTGATACTTTTATTTTAATGTTTATTTCTTTTTAAGAGAGAGAGAGAGACAGAGTGTAAGCAGGGGAGGGGCAAAGAGAGAGGGAGACACAGAATCCCCCAACATTAAAAAAAATTTTTTACAAAGTGGGTAAAAATGATAGANGGGTCAGAGAGAAAGGGAGATACAGACTCCGAAATAGGCTCCAGGCTCTGAGCTGTCAGCAAAGAGCCCGACGCGGGGCTCGAACCCACGAACCGCGAGATCATGACCTAAGCGAAAGTCGGACGCTTAACCGACTAAGCCACCCAGGCGCCCCTGGACATGTAGGTCTTTTTATGTGTATATGTTTTAATATCCATTTGACTGTGACCTTCCTGGGCTCTAGGCTGTGTCACAATGAACAGTGGATTCTCCATTGGCCCTTTGGCACATTGCAGGTAATCAGTGAAAATAACTGGAAAAAAGAAGGAAGGGAGGGAGGGAGGGAGGGAGGAAGGAAGGAAAAGGAAGGAAGGAAGGAAGGTGCAATGATGGAGCGAGCCGCTGTGTGAGCTGCCCCATGCCTAGTGTTTGCTGAAACATCTGCGAATTCCTTTCCCCTGGAGGTCATCACTGACATGTGAAGTCTCCAGGGTCAAGTGGGTTTTGTTGGGTGGGGGCTTGGACCTCAGTGCTTGGGTACCATGATCCAAGTTCTCTCTGGTTATCGTCCAGTGCATACCTTCCACGGGTGTTCACGGAGCAATCCACCGTGGTTGGCGTAACGCTCCAGCAGCTGGGGGCGCTACGGAAGTGGACCGCGTCCGGTTTCGGCCCTTGGTAGGGGACGTAGATAATGGGTGTTACAGCAGAGTCATGTTGTCGGCCAAGCGCTGTTCTAAGCACATTAGCAGCGCCCATTTATTTATGCCTCGAATGGGACTTTGAGATGAGTGATGCTACTACCTGAGTTTTATACATAAGGAATTGGGTCTTAAGGACATAAAATAAGTTGTGCCGGGTCACCCAGCTAGTGGACTGTGGAGCCAGGCTCGCCACCCCTCCCACCATGCTAGCTCCGAGCCTGCGCATTACTGCTTCATCATGCTTTGGGGTCACGGAGGACATGGTCAGAGGGGCCGATCCGACTCCTCCCCCACCAGAGGGGTCCCTTGGCTGACAATGAGCTTTGCTGACTTTTGTAACACACTGTTTTTTGCAGCCACATCCCCTTAAGGCCAGGCCTTCTTTTCATTGCCGAGGTTCTTTGAAGATCTTCACAGGAAGGATGGAAAATGCATTTCCAGAGTGGGTAATCTTTTTAGGCTGCCTTTTCCGATGGAGTGATGGGTTTTTACTTTCATGGACTAGTAATTACATTGTTTGTGCATAAACTCTAGATCCCAGGACCCCCGGAAGCCAGGCACACATCATTAGCAGGCCCTTAACTCTCTTCCTTCTCGAAAAGGAAATATAAATAAACCCATGCTGGCGCAGAGAGAGTGCTGAAGGCTTATCCCTATGATAATTGTGGCCAGGCCTGTGGTTCCTGCTGGACGAGACAATAATGAGATGCTAAAGATGTAATAAAAAGACGTTAATATGCTTAAAACTTCCCTGCCCCGGGGAGGCACTTGGTTTTTGAGTCTGGCTTGTGAGTGCTTAAGGCCGTGTTTTCTGATGGATGAGCTGTGGCACAGAGAATTACAATCGCCCAGTTATTTGCTTAGAAATGTGCAGGAAACTGGCTTCTGAAGAGAGAGAGACTTTGGCTCTGAAATAGCATACGCATCACATGAGTTCAGGCCCCGCTCCTGGAGGCTCAGAGTGCGGAGGGTGGGATGTCAGTGGCGTGTTTTCTGAGTGGGGCCTCCTCGAGAGAGGACACCCTTAACCAGGAGAACAGAGACAAAGGCATCACTGAAGACAGAGGAGATGCGGGCAGGTGTGGGAGGTAGGTTCTGGAAGCTCTCATATGTGATGTCCCTACATCATTTAGACTTTCTCTTTCTTACAAATGATGAAAACTCACATCAAATTTTGTTAATGCTACAAAGGAAACTCATTGGGTCATGTAGCTGAAAATCACTCCTAAGATTTTTAAAAAATGTTTATTTATTTATTCTGAGAAGGAGAGAGAGAGGGAGAGAGAGGGAGAGAGCGAGCATGCAAGCAGGCAAGGGGCAGAGAGAGAGAATCCCAAGCAGGCTCCATGGTGTCAGTGCAGAGCCTGATGCAGGGATCTACCTCACAAACCGTGAGATCATGACCTGATCTGAGACCAGGAATCAGACACTTAGGGGCACCTAGAGGGCTCACTCAGTTAAGCGTCCAACTTTGACTTAGGTCGTGATCTTGCAGTTTGTGATTCGAGCCCCGCGTCAAGCTCTGTGCTGACAGCTCAGAGCCTGGAGCTGCTTCGGATTCTGTGTCTCCCTCTCTCTCTGCCCCTCCCCCACTCATACTCTGTCTCTCTCTGTCTCTCAATAATAAATAAACGTTAAAAAAAAAAAAGAATCAGACACTTAACCGACTGAGCCACCCAGGTGCCCCAAGGACTCATAAGGTTTATCGAGAAGTTGAATTGAGGGCCTTCTTAGGACTCATTTCTTTTGGTTCATCAATCCGGATTCCTCTGCACAATCCTCATCCCCAGTCAGCCTCTTCTGTGCTGTGTCCCCTGTGGTCTCAGGGCTCTTGTTATCCTCGCTTTCAGTGTGGCTGGAGGACAGCCTTCGTTCCCAGCCATTCCTCCAGGGGCCCTTGTTCTCATGTCCAGTGCAAAGCGGCCCCCTGGCGGACACGAGGCAGAGGACACTAGCTGGCCACACCTAGGCTGCGTGCCCAGACGGGACTGGGGGAGAGGTCGGCCGGGACTACTTCATCCTGGGCTTGGGTGGAGAAGACGGCCAGTAAGGGAGCCAGTCTGGGCAGGCCACGAATGACGGTTATCGACGAAGTTCCCCGTGAAGCGTGCCCGTGAGTATTCCTTCTTTTAGGAAGAATTCAGTCAGCAGGTGTTGTTAGAAAGCCTGCCCCGTGCACAGGCGTTTGCAGACTCCTGGAGAAATACATTACACCACAGAGTACTTACTGAATATCTAGCTGCACCGAGTACTTACTGAGTATCTAACTGCACCAAGTACTTACTAAGTATCTAACTGCACTGCAAATCACCCACAACTTGGCTACCAGAAAAAAACATGCGTGTGTTAAAACAGACCTCCAGTGTGTCAGGTGTCTGGGAATGGCTTCACTGTTCCGGGAAGCTTACCTGACCGAACGGACCTCTTCACAAGGCTGCCTAAATGTTCTTGCGACTTGACAACTGGATTTCCCTGGGATCGTGTGACTTGAGAGAGAGAGAGAGAGGCAGAAACAGATGGAGACAGAGAGGGAGGAAGAGGGGATTCACGAAGTCTTCCATGTCTTCATTTCAAGGACACACACTGTGGCTTCTGACATTGTATTCCAAGACAAACTACTCACTGAGTCCAGCCTCAGTGAGAGGAGAGCCGTTCCCCACCTGTTAGAGGGAGAAATGTTGAAGACTTGTGGGTATTTTTTAAAGTAACCGCAGTCTACCCTCCGACCCCAGATCATATTCTTCCCCTTTGCAAAATATACTTATCCCCTCTCAAGACCTGAAAACACCCTTCCAGAGAATCAACTCAAAATCCAGGACATTGGGATCTCTGTATCAGATCCAGTGTAGATGCCCTTGACCCTGAGGGGTTCGGCGTAACCTCTTAGCGAGACATACGTATTCCAGAAAATGATGCATCTGGTTTTGAGATCACAGCCTGGAGTTAGGTTGACTTCAGTTCCGTTTTGGGCTCAGTATCACCAGTGAGGAGTATTATGTGATCGGCTGGGCACGGTTAGCCACAGACATTACCTGTGTATGTAACAGTGTCAGTGATGGTGTGCAAGGATTAGGCACTTAATGTATCCCAATGTGCCAGACCCTACTCTCTGTGTTTTATTCATGTTTTAACTCATTTAGTTCTCAGACAACACCGTGGGGAAAATACTCTCGTGAATCCTGTTTCCTAGCTGGGGGAACTGGTGCCCGGAGAAGGGAGGCAGTTTGCCCCACAGGTGACCCAGACGGCCAGGGGCCCAGTTGGGGTGTGAGCTCCAGAGTAGGGACATTTCTGTTTCTTTTATTTTCTTGCTCTTGAATCATCCACAAAATGACTTGTTCTAAGTAAGATCGCAGAGTTTAAATTTACTGTTTGTCAGAGATGAAAATGTGTCCTTGTGGACAACTGACTATATACTGGTTTAGATTAGGAATTGAGGAACCCACAAGATGCCGAGAAGATCCTGAAGCCTTGCCGAGTCAAAAAGCACTTGCACCATTGTAGGCAGAGATGAGAGAGAACGCCTCTTTCTTATCGCTCCTCAAATAGGCAGGGAATTTAGTGACTTAGAGGCTCTTTATTGATGCACATCACTTAGGTAGTGTGGATCCTGAGAAGGTATTTCTGGCTTTAAGAGCTGGAGGAAATATAAATCAGAGCTGAGCTGAGAACGCCATGAAACTGTAACGCAAGAAGAGATTTCAGATTCACACAGCTCAGCCATTAAATGGGCAAGAAATTCTCTCTTCTATTTTCTGTCAGGTGGGTAAAAATGATCATTGCCATCTATATCCTTTATTCCTTCTTTTCAAATTCCATCTCCTATGCTGCTCTTTGTACTGAATTTGCCACTGAAGTAACACGGCCATTGGCTACGCTGGTGAGGGCTCTGTGTGCCTCCATTTGTAACCACTGTGCCCTGCTCAGGGCTCGAGTCAGCCTTCTGGAAGGTTGCAGCTCCCCCAGATCAGTATGTGTGCCAACGAATTGAAAGTCTCTATATTACTGACCTTCGCTAAAGCCACGTTGTCCAGTCCCTCCATGATTGGGTTTTCTCATACTGAAGCACGAGGCCATGATCCTTTGATCAAAGCCAACGTCTTACGCTTTCTCCGGCCACCAGCCGTTCTTGGTCACCAAGCGTCTCAACCTTGCAGTTTCCCAGTAGACATGTTGCTGCGTACGGGCTGGCAAAAGAATCAAGTATTGCCTGACATCCTTTGAGCGTCCCCTTCCATGAATATGTGGGCTACACTCCTGATTTGTTTTCTTTTGAGTACACTTGTACACAGACATACTAGGCACCTGTTATCTGAGAAGCCACTGTGGGGTGTGCATTTCCCACACTCCCCGGCGACAGCCCTGCATGCCGGTGGTCACGGTGCTATTGGCTAGCGACAAGTCTTGTACGGCAGCTGCAACTGGGCACAAGGAACCTCTGGTCTAGCATATCGGGTCTGTACCGGCGACTTGTGAAACCAGCTATGCCAGAGTTCTCCAGGCAAACAGAACCAAGAGGAACTGCCTAGATATGTAGAAAGAGCTTGACTTGGAGAGATTGATTCATAACATTATGGAGGCTGAGAAGCTCTTTGATCTGCCCTGGGCGAGCCAGAGACCTGGGAAATGCTACCAACTGAAATGCTAATCTCATCCAGGAGGGCCCTGAAGACACACCCATACATAATGTTTTACCAGCTGCCTGGGCGTCCCTTGGCCCAGTCTGGCTGACACATGAAATTAACCATTGCGATAGTGTATTAAAAATACCTATTATAGAGTCTGGCATGTGGTGAGCCATTCATAACTGTTAATAATCATCACTGCGATTACACAGTCTTTTCATACGGATGCATTTGATTTACAAAAGGATGGATGGCAGAGAAAAACCAATAGATCATGGCATCAGGAGACAGTGCTTCACCTACTGCTCTGACCCATTGGTGCCACCTCCCTGCCGTTCTCGAACCACTGAGAATCTCTGCCTTCACTTTGCTCTCCTGCTAAAACGTGGTGGCGGTATCTGGCTCAGCTACCTCATGCAGACAAGTCCGTACGGCCCCGATGCATCTCTAGAACACAAGGAAGATTCATCTCCCCGTATAAATATATGCCGTCCTGTGATTTTACCAAGAGAAACCATTACACTTGTGCATCATCCTGTCAGCCTTCTGCGAGTGCGGCAGGGCCGCACCCAGAACCTTCTCTGTTGCCTGGAGCAAAAGTCTAGGTCCATATCATATATTCAGAAACGTATTAAACCCAAATGAAAACTTGTCAGTTTTCTTATTAAGAATTATTTGGGGGCGCCTGGGTAGCTCAGTTGGTTGAACGTCCGACTTCAGCTCAGGTCATGATCTCACCATTCGTGAGTTTGAGCCCCGAGTGTGGCTCTGTGCCGACAGTGCGGATCCTGGAGCCTGCTTTGAATCCTGTGTCTCCCTCTCTCTCTCTCTGCCCCTTCCCTGCTCGTGCTTGTTTTTCCCTCTCTCAAAAATAAATAAACATTAAAACATTTTACGGCTTTGTCTTTAACAAAACAAAGAATTATTTGTTTAAAATTTTCTACCCCCTTCCCCCTTCATTCTGAAGCAGGACAGAATGGAGACCCAAGTGTACCGAACTTCCGGAGGCGTGATGCTCTTCTAGGACTCTCTGGAGGCTGCGACACTAGCTCCTCATACTAAGTAATAGTGTCTCGCGTTTCTGGACAAGGAGACAAAGGCTCAGAGAGGCTTCGTGTCTACTGGAAAGAGATCTCAGTTTCGGATTTCCCTTACTCTGGGACCCGTGTTCTGCCGGGAGGTGGTGCAGGCCGTGACCAATTCGATGGCATTTGTGAAAGATGTTTTCAGTGGCGGGAAGCTAGGCTCTTTGTGGGGTGGTGGTGATGGACCACGCCCAGCATTTGGGGCTGAACAGGTGTTACCCGGAAGGCTGAAGGATTGTGGTAGCCATGGATGCTGTGGTTCATCAGGGCTCTAGAATGAGACTTTGGTTCCCTGGAACAACCTGCAGGAGGGCAAATGCTTTCCTCGTGGACCAGCCCACACACATGGGGTCCTTCTCACAGAGCGTTTTCCCGTTGGCTAAAATGAGACAAACGGACACAAACTTCAGAGGTCTTTCTCCGCTAACGAAGACATCCCTTTTGTCCGGATTGATGGGAATCTACCTGTGCCCTGCACTGTTCATGGGGCCACTAAAAAATCAGTGATTTGCACTAATCTGGAGGATTTTAGTGACTGATGCCTGTTAGACAACACAAAGCCCAAAACACCACAGAAAACGGAACACCCGATCTCATCAAAGAATGTGATATTTAGAGTTAAATCAATAGGCCCCCATTTCTAGTCGGAATAAAACATGAATCCTTAAAAGAGTTATTTCAGAAAGTCCAGTCTAATGGGTCCTGTCGTTTCAAGAATTAACTACAAAGATAAGGCTATAATGATTACAAGAATCGGGACCAATAGGGAATGGAAGGAACGCGTTTGACATTTGCCCCAGTGCAGGCCGTGTGCAAATGAAAATCAATTTACTTGAAGGAAAACCCTCTTCCTTTGTACTGCCAACAGCTATTCCTCACAATGTTTATTCTCCTCAATGGGGAGGGCGGATCGGAACAGGTTTCAGAATTAGAAGGACACGTAAATGAGTCCAGCTTCCCAGTAAAAAGTGGCAAGAGTGGTCTGACCAACTTCCTAAAACAAACAGGCAAGGAGGGGTTTCTCTACCCTCAGACGGAGGAGACTGGGGCCCTCGTGATGACAGAAGAAAATCACCCACGTCAGGATTCTTTGTCTCTGGTGGGTGTGTTTTACTTCTCCAGACAAACTCCTCCACAAGGAAGACGTTGAGGCCAAATGCACACCTAGGCTCATACTTGCACAGAACTGTAATAAAAGGAAAAAAGCCATTTTCTGGTGAGTTTCAGTTTGTAGCTGCCTAGGGAAGAGCTCTTGCCCCGCATGGACCCCCAGGACGGTTGCTGGAGGGGAGGACTGCCCAGGCATGGGCTCATGTACCCCCTCCTCTGTACAGTGGCCCATGGCCAGAAGAAAGTGGGAGCATTACGCGGCAGCCACCGAAAATGACTTTTGCTTCAGAGAAACAAGTTGAAGACATAAAAGGGTTTCCAAGCTTAGCCACTTATTTGGGACATTTGGACACACAGGCATTGACTCTCAAGTTACCTGACCCCGCTTTGAGAATTCAGATGTGGAAGAAAAGGAAAACTAGAATTGGTTGGTACTAAACTCTACTCTGATGACTTGGAGAAAGTTTGAACTTGGCCTTAATGGTTATAGGAGAGTTAAATAGGCAGTTGGTGAAAGAAAATCCCTTTTTTAAACAAAATCTTGCCTCCCAGGCAGGGGTGCACAGATTATAGGGGTGGATCAGGAGGTGAGATGGGGAGGGCATACCGGGCCAGGTTGGGATGTTCACATCAGCCAGGTGAGGGGGTGGACTGTATCCTGTCACCACTGGGGAAGGATTTTAATGGGGAGGAGATTTTAAGAAAACCTCTGAAAACAAGTGAAATTTTGGCAGAATATGGGTTGGAGAGGAGAAGAAATCCTTGAAAAGTTTCTTTCTTCTATCTAAGGAAGAGGAATCCATTGGAACACTTAAGTGGAGGGACGAAAAAGTATTGATGGGATAATTACATCAAAAGGTTAAAGACCCAGCAGAATGAGCGCCTTCATCATGGGTTCGTGCTGGCCTTCCCCTGTGCCCCTGGCTAGGCTCTCTCCATTCCCGTGTCAAGAATCACGAAGCATCTGAGACTCCAGTCTACTGATACTATAGCAATTTATCTTCCATAGTTTCACATATGCTCACAGAAGACATGAGATTCTAGGGCCAGAGATAAAAGACTATGAGTCCCGACACACTTCATGTTTGCTTCCATTCTCTCTGACCACCTCCCACCCTGTGACTCCCACAGGAGAGATGCGGAAGGGCATCTGTTTATGTCAGGGAGCAGAGCTCATCCCCCCACCCCATGCCTCTCTGTTCACACTAGACGAAGCTTCTCGCTGTGCCTGCTAGCAACGGAAACATGTTTAAAGGACCTATATCCACTTTTGTGATGTGATGATCAAGGGTGAGTTTGGCAATGAAGGAAATAAAGGAAATAAATTAATAGCTAACACGCTTCTCAAAAGACTCTCTGGTAGTCACACGAAATAACTTAATGTTCTCTAAAGTGAGCTGAAAATTGTTTTAGAGGATGCCACCATCCTTTTTAACCATAATAGTTGGGTAGTCGTTTCAATATAGACATTCACTGATAAGTGCTTTAGCATTTGCCTAAATAAAAAAGAACAAAGTCAATTTAAAGGGAATTCTTAAAAAGCATTAAATAATCAAAGGTGGTAGAAGGGTGTGGAAAAGTTCTTGAAAACAACACACAAAAGGTTTAGGACTAACCACAGTGGTTAAGTGAACTCGCCTTAAAACATAATAGGTTGTATAGATGATGGTGTTTTGCCTTTATTTTAGTTATAATAATTATTAGGATAAAGGGAGACAGGAGGAGACCACCCAGCCGAGACTGTAGCGCCAGGCAGCCAGCCCGAGATTTCGGTGTGGACTGAGGTAGGCGCCATGAATCTGGAGAATGCCTACATTCCTGGGTGCGTTTCCTTGGTGTCCTTTTGGAACAACTGGATGGATTCTTGCTGGACCAAGGGAGAGGCCCTCGGATGGGTACACAGGATCTCGATACGCGAAATCAGACAAAGCAGCTGAACCCATGTCCCACAGGAAGCTCTATCCCCGTGTGTTCTGTTGGCGATTCTGGGCCTTACGTCGCCTCGCCTGCCTGCCTAGTATAGCACTTAGCGGGTCAACCGGCTTCTTCGTGGCCGGCAGTGCCAGCGCCCTCCTTCAACAAGGATGCCCAGGGCCCGTGAGACACGGGTGCCCATACATTAAACATGATGACTGTGCTTTTGAGTCGTACGTCTCAGTGATAAGAGGGAGAATCGATAACTAGTTCCATTTGTAAAGGAATGAAAGAGGATTATGCAGGCAGCCGTTTTGTTAAAATAAAACTGCTCTGCATTGGCTGTTAAGTGGCTGGTATTTAGGGTACAAGAACTGCGTGTCACACCGTCTGTTTGAGCGATCTTCATGATGCTCACCGAGGAGGAGATGCTATATTCCGGCGGCTTCTGCTTAATTGTCCATAAAGAAGATATCCTCAAGTCAATGGCGTCTTCCAAATGATGGATGGATCATTCATGTGATGTGTCAAATGGTGTGCTTTCAAGAACAAATCCTTAAAGCATCGTTTCCCCAAGCATGCTGCATGTGTCACTGGAGGTTTATAATGTGGGTTTTGGTGGCATGGGGACACACTTGTGTTGTATTGTTTAATATTTATTTGAATATGTGTCAGAAATTAGTGTAAGTAGAATATGAAATCAGTGGCTAAGGGAAACGACTGCTGGATTTATAGGTATGTGGGCAGGTGTGCTCCTGTGTGTAAAACTTTAGCAGGTAAACATTGCCTTCTACCACAGCAGATGGAAGGGTGGAGAGTTCGGGTCACACGAATCACCCTCAGGGTGCCTCACTCTCCAGATTTAAATGACCACTCTACACTGTGTTCTTTTCAGTGTCACGTAAAAATCATGAGTAGTTCCTGAAATGTGGACATGGCAGGAATTGTGAAAGTATCGCATGAATAACCAAAGTTTGGGGAAATTTGACCTAAAAATGCCATTTGATTTGCATCAAGTGTCATTTGATTTGTGTAGTACAGAGTAATTGTTTCATCCATTTACCCACTGACCCATCCATCCATCCATCCACCCATCCATCCACCCATCCACCCATCCATCCACCCATTCACCCATCCATCCATCCATCGATCCATCCATCCAACAAGCACAGAATCTGTTGCTGCCTAGACGCTATGGANCCACCCATCCATCCACCCATCCACCCATCCATCCACCCATTCACCCATCCATCCATCCATCCACCCATCCATCCATCCATCCATCGATCCATCCATCCATCCATCCATCCATCCAACAAGCACAGAATCTGTTGCTGCCTAGATGCTATGGAAACATAAGTGATTAAGACATGATTTATGACCTTGAATGACTCACACTGTATTAGGAGATACATAGGACCATTTGAAAAGCTTCCCTGTAAACATGGGCACAAAGCATAATGGGACATAGAAGAATTGAGACCAGAGAGCTAGAGAAAGTGTGCAAAGGAGGTGCTATCTGAACTGAAGGGCGAATTTGAGTGGGAGTTGACCAGACAAATGAGAGTGAGAGTGGATGGCATTTCATACAACAACACTGATATCAAAAGTTGGAGGTGTGTAGGAATATGGTATGTAATACATCTTTTTTCTACTTGTGTGCAGGGAAGGGAGGTTGTATGAGGTGTACCCTGGGGGAAGAGGGAGTGGCATTTGTACGAGGCTATCCGTGTAAGTGAGGTCTTCAAGAACTTGGAAATGTGTGTTGGCATTTGGACTCTATTTGTGGGCCCAGGATGACAGAGATGAGACATACGTGTCACCACACTCGGTAGCACGTCCACTCAGTAGACATCATGAACCAGTCTCAGTGTCGCTTCCTATGAGAGCCTGGTCTTTCTCAACACAGAGCTCACTCAAGCTGCCTCTTGTAACTGCCTTGAAATGGCAAGTGAGACGAAACCCATCTCCTATTTCTGGCGGAGAATAGAGCTGGAAAGAACTTTTAATACGGGTCACAGCACGATGCAAACGAGGCCAAGATGTGTGCCCCCACTTTTATATATTTAAAACAATCAAACAAACAAACTAACAGAAAAAAAAATGATACAGCTCTACTTCCATGCCTTTCTGGTGGAATCAGAATTACACGATCAGAGGTTACAAAATGATGATTCTTGGAGCAAATACAGCACAAGATTTGCAGTGTTTGCTTTAAAAACCTTTGGTTATTTTTTTTACTGATCATGAAAAATTAGGAGATTCTCAATTTCTTGTTTTTTTTTCCTTGAAAAATGTGAAGAAGATTCACACTCTGTCAGCATTCCCATCAGTGGCTGGCTGCCCTCTGGGTAGGAGTTTAATCACTCGCACTGGCCACGGTGGACGGCACTCTCTGTAGAGGCACCACACCTACTCCACTGATTTCTGGTACCTTCCTGGACCCTAAAGGGATTTGTGTTGTTTTTGTTCCTGTTTATGTGTCCAACAGTATCTCATAAAATATTCCTAGACAGTGATCCTGAAAAAATTATGGATAACTGGCATTTTGTAAATTGAATTCTGAATTCCGTTACAGATAGATGAGATAGAGGCTTTTGGATCCTTGTTTGGTTTTTGCTCATGAAAATTCAGGTTTTCCCATATCATAGCTTTTTAAATGAAGGGATTCTTTTTTTAAAATTTATTTTTATTTTTTAAATTTACATCCACGTTAGTTAGCATATGGTGCAACAATGATTTCGAGAGTAGATTCCTTAATGCCCCTCACCCATTTAGCCCCCATCCCCCGCCACAACCCCTCCAGTAACCCTCTGTTTGTTCTCTATGTTTAAGATTTCGAGAGTAGATTCCTTAATGCCCCTCACCCATTTAGCCCCCGCCCCCCCCACAACCCCTCCAGTAACCCTCTGTTTGTTCTCTATGTTTAAGAGTCTCTTATGTTTTTGTCCCCCTCCCTGTTTTTATATTATTTTTTCTTCCCTTCCCCTCTGTTCATCTGTTTCATATCTTAAATTCGGTATAAGATTGAAGTCACATGATATTTGTCTTTCTCTGACTGACTAGTTTTGCTTAGCATAATACCCTCCAGTTGTATCCATGTAGTTGCAAATGGCAAGATTCCATTCTTTTTGATTGCTGAGTAATACTCCGCTGCATATATAAACCAGGTCCTCTTTATCCATTCATCTGTCAATGGACATTGGGCTCTTTGCATACTTTGGCTATTGTTGATAGCGCTGGTATGAACGTTGGGGTGTGTGTGTCCCCTCAAAACAGCACTCCTGTATCCCCTGGGTAAATACGTAGTAGTGCAGTTGCTGGGTCATAGGGTAGTTCTATTTTTAATTTTTTGACGAACCTCCGCACTGTTTTCCAGAGTGGCTGCCCCAGTTTGCATTCCCACCAGCCGTGGAAAAGAGATCCTCTTTCTCCACATCCTCACCAACACCTGTTGTTGCCTGAGTTGTTAATGTTAGCTATCCTGACTGACGTGAGGTGGTATCTCATTGGTTTTGATTTGTATTTCTTGATGATGAGTGACATTGAGCGTTTTTTCATGTGTCTGTTAGCCATCTGGATGTCTTCAAATGAAGGGACTCTTAAATTTAATTCTGAGAGAATAACTTTCAGGCTGTGCACAATAAGACAGCCATGGATTCTAACCAGCCTGTCTAATAGTAATTCAACTGAATGCAACATCTTATAATAAGACTTTCATTTCTTTTGTATAAAAATAGCCTTAAGGTTTCCAAAGCTAGTTCTGATCCTGTGATAAAAATGAGGTGTATTTGGGGCTCCACGACTGGCTCGTTCAGTAGAATGTGTGAATCTTGACCTTGGGGATATGAGTTCAAGCCCCAAGTTGGGTGTAGAGACTATTACAAAAAAAAAAAAAGAAAAGAAAAAAGAAAAAGAAAAAGAAAAGAAAAAAAACATGTATAATGAAATTACCTTGAGATGTTGGTAAAGGTACAAATTTTCAGTTACAAGGTGAGGAAATTTTAGGAACCTGACGTGCAGCATGATGAATATACTTACCGATATCACACGTTATGTTTGCATCTGGCCAAGAGAGTAGCTCTGTGTTCCCACCACACACACACACACACACACACACACACACACACATCACACACACACATGCTATATGAGATCTTGGACACATTAACTAGCTCGATTGTGGTAATCATTTCACAACGTATACATATATCAAACCATTGCACTGTGTACCTTAAATATACGGACTTTTTACTTGTCAACTGTACCTTAGTAAATGTGGAAGAAATGTGTTGAATCAGGAATTTGGCGGGCATCTATGGGACATGTGCAGGTGAATAAGAATCAGAAATCTCCTCAAATGAAGTGATTTGAATGTATCACTGTCTGTTGCAGGAAGAAGAAAGTTCTAGAAATGGCTGATGCAAACCTAGGACATAGGGAAGGTGCGGGGCAGAACTCTGGTGATACTGTTTCCTCCAATGTTTTCATCAAAGCCTTTCTTGCTCTAAGGTGAGTGTCGTGCTGGTGAGGTTAAACTCTGAGTCCTGGTGCCTGGGCAGGTTCCTGTGACCACCGACCACTCCCAGGGCTGAGCTCTAGGTTGGGGGGCGAGCCGTTCCTCAGGGGGGTTGTCCACAGCCCCCCACCTGAGGCCGTGGCAAGTGGGCTCAGTGTTGTCAGCATCACACGCTTTTAATAGTTCTGGACAATGGTGAGCTACTCAGCTTTCAGTCCATATTGAAAGTCCTGTTATCATTTGCTCTTTACAATCCTGGACACAGTAATGAGGTTTTCAGTCCTTCAAACACACGCTGAAAGGCAGTTCCCAGCTCTGTTAGTGTGACCTTTTCAGTGGCACATGATTTACGTGGTTGGTCATTTGTCTTCCTCCTTTTTAAATAACAGCCATCAAAGGAGGAGTCAAGAGGGTGGTTTAGTGGGGACATGGACGGTTTACAAATGGTCTTGCGCCACCACCCAATAGCCTTTGGCATTTACGAGGCCTGATGAGGTTTTTATTGGGCTGTGGGGTGTTTCCTGAAATGTGCAGCTGCAAATCTAGGAACACATCACCTCCTGCACCTGTGTTCCACCCCTGACCTTGGTGGGCGTCACCACATACCCCTGTCCTCTAGGGAGGCATGGAATTCTCTCTTGGAGAGCCTTTGACAGTATACTTAGGAGCCGCTCAATGTCCAAGTAATTGGTTTTGTTGTTGTTGTTTAAACCCACTCTGTTGAGGTCTGATGAACAGAGAGCTATACATCTTGGACACATACAACTGGATGAGTTTGCCCTGAAGCCATCACCACAATCTATGCCCTGAAGCCATCCTCACAATCTACACCCTGAAGCCATCCTCACAATCTACACCCTGAAGCCATCCTCACAATCTATGCCCTGAAGCCATCCTCACAATCTACACCCAGAAGCCATCCATCCTTGCTCTCAGGAGCTTCTTCCACACCTTTTATTTATAGCTGTCCTTAGCCTTTGTTGTTATAAGAGCAGTTAGGAAACTCTAGAGCCTCCTGGTTAAGTCATGAATAATCTCAGAGGCTGTGCTGTACTCTGCTTAACCCATAAGGCCTTCTGATCTTCACGTGAATTGTTTGGGGGAATTCCTTCACCATCATTGTTTCTCTCTGTAATAGAAATTGGACCCCGTGTTCCCCGTGTTCTGTTTGCCTCAGCAGGTGCACTTCCTCCTGGGCTGGTGCAGGCGTCTGCCCCAGGGACGGGCTGCGGTCCCCAAGCCCCTTCCCTGGTGGCCCTGCATCGAGGGGTTCAGACGGGCGTGGCTGTGGCGTAAGCACAGAGAGGGAAGCCTCGGATGGCGTGAAGATCGTGGTCGCAGAGCCCGACGCTGCCGATGGCTGCAAGTTTCAGGGGAGAAGACTATTTGATTTCCCCGAGCCGTGACGATCTCCTCTAACATGTGACTAATGATCATGTCCGCCTCACAGCAGGACCCCAAGTGGCTCGGTGAGACAACGCACAAAAAGCAACCAGGTGCTTCAAGGGTCATCATTCATTCTGCACTTTCCTACTTTTTATGACCTGCACTATGCTTCCACAGACACCCCACCTGGAAATATGAATCCGTATTCATTACACACAGTGTTAAGATTCAAAGCGTGAGCTATGGAGCCATGCTGGCCACTTAGAACCTGTGACTGAGGACAAGTTACCCAACTTCCCTGTCCCTCAGTGTCCCCATCTACAAATGGGGGATGGTAATTCCACAGGGAGCTTTCCTGAAATTTTAATGTGATACTGTGAACAGCGCACTGAAAGCAGCGGCTGGCGCACGGTGGACGTGTGATGGAAGTTGTGTACTTTTGACGCATGACTTAAAACAGTGTATTGGTTAAAATCATGCTGTAAGAAAGAGAACCCGGGGGGCCTGATGGTTCAGACAGAGCAGCTGTGAACCTGCTCCCACCATAGCCCTGGACTGTGGGTACTTCTCCAGCACANGGTTAAAATCATGCTGTAAGAAAGAGAACCCGGGGGGCCTGATGGTTCAGACAGAGCAGCTGTGAACCTGCTCCATAGCCCTGGACTGTGGGTACTTCTCCAGCACGGAGGGACCGGAGCCCTCGTGGGGACATTTCTCCAGAATCTCGCCGTAGCCTGCTGCATTCGGCTGGCAGAGAGGAGAGAGCATGAAGGGGGAAAAGCGCTTTTCAAATGGCACATACCGTGTTCTCCCACACGTCACCAGCAAGACTTACTCACACGTCCAAGCCACGTGCGGGGGGCTGGGAAACGAAGGGCCTGTCTGGTCCTCAGCTTCCCAGCTACTGCTCAACTCTGTAGGGGAGGAGGGATTCTCGTGGAGGGCTGGCTGTCTCCCTCACGATCCCCCCTACCTTTTTTTTTTTTAAGTTTCCTTATTTTCGAGAGAGAGAAAGAGAATGGCAGAGGGGGGGAACAGAGGATCTGAAGCAGGCTCTGCGGAGTCAGCACAGAGCCCAGTGTGGGGCTCGAACCGATGAACGGAGAGACCAAGGCCTGAGCTGAAGTCAGACGCTTAACCGACTAAGCCCCCCAGGCGCCCCCCTCCTGATCCCCTTTATGAGCATATGCAAGCCCAAGATGTGGACTCTGTTTGAAAAAAGAAAAATGTTCTTTCATGTGCTCGGTCATTGGGAACCGACTGCTTCTCCGGGGTCAGTCGGGGCTCTGCGGGCTGCGGGAAGTTCACAGCGACCCAAGTCTTTTAGTTACTGGTTAGAATACATTAAATGGTCATGAACAGCTTTGAGCATATGGCTCATACTGCCCTTCAAGGCCTGCTCAGACCATGTCTTTAAGCCACATTATTTTCCACCTACAGAGATAGGAGCCAGAAGCAAATGTGTCCTGCTGAAATACAGCTGTTTTCCTTGGGGCTTAGTGCGTCGACATGTGTGACTGCGGAACACTTCAGGGTCTGGGGGACGCGATAAGATAAGACACAAATTACAGGGTGACATATATTCACAGCACTTGGAATTCTTCTGCAACTTTGCCTTTGGAGGGGTATGTTAAGAACACACCTCAGAAAACATTTTTATTACTTGAACTGAGGAGACGTTTTCTCCTTAAGGAGAAATTTTTAAAGATGATGTGAGATGAATACACCCTGATCACAGTAGGAAGGGAACCCTCTTCATCTGGTCTGATCCTAAGGAGTCTATCTAGGAGAGGATCATTTTTTGCATCCCGACACTGCAGTGTTTAAGAGCGTGATCTGTGGCCTCAAGGAGGCAAGATTTTAAGAAATGAGTTTCTTGAAGGCTTAATTTAAAAATTTTGGCTCAAAATGAAATAAAAATGTGCATTGCAAAAATCTCATTTTTACTTCATTTATCTCCATCCTGTGCCTTCCCCACCTGAAAGGAAAACATTCTTATTAATTTATACAGAGTTCTCTTTGTTTGATTATGCAGCTATTTCCCCTTCTATCCCCGGGCCCTGGTTCTGATGCAGAATGTAGCTTCCTTTCTGCAGTTTGCTTATTTCACTCACTAACACACCGCAGAGCCCTTTCCATGACTGTATATGGTGACCTTGTTCTCTGTCACAGTTCCCTGTGTCCAGGGTGGGGTACGCCAGAGTTGGCTCCTGGGATTGTGTGTGTGTGTGTGTTTTAACTTTTTTAGGAGGGGTGCCGGGAGCCGCACCGGCCTCTCTGGATGGCAGTCACAGCAAGGAAACTGGTATCTCCTTCTGCTACTACTGGCTCATGTTGTAAATGAGGCTGTTGGTATTGACCAGGTCTCACAATATTCCAGATCAGACCTATATTCCCCACACAGATTGCTCATAAGGAAAGGCATGTCCTTGCCTTTCCAAAGATGATTGTCAAAAGGCTCTTCCTAAGGGCCTTGCAGATCCAAGACTTACATAATAAAGGGGGCTTGAGTCTTTGCCCTGAGGCAAAGAGCCTAATTTAGAGTTAAGGGCAAATATCTACCCCCACCCATTTGTTTCTGGCATTTTCTGGCCTTGTATATGCTGATTATTCCCTGTGAAGGAACCTATTGAGGAACTTCTTTTTGTGATTATGAGAGCAAAGGTATCTCCTGAAAGACCTGTTTTTGACCCCTGCTCACGGAGAAGTAACTTCACCTTCTTATGCTAAAAACATTGTCTGGTGTGCTAAAGATGCCTTCCTTCCCCATAAGATAAGCATCTAAATCCCCTACCTCAATCACTATTGATAAAGGTTATGCATGAGTCTCCTACAAGCCTATGTTCTGGGAAATTCTTACATATCAAAGAAGTTTGTCATCAGAAATCATTGTCTAAGGCAAATGCCACTTCTGTGCCGTCTCCAAAACTCTTAAAATAAAGTTGAGCCCCAGTCAGAGCAGAAATGCCTGCCTGGTGATCAGAAGAATCTCGGGGCTCTCTCACGCTCTCTCGCTGACACCGTCCACCCTTCAGGGACCCGTGGACCTGCCGGAGCCGGCCTCCGACAGACTGGTGGAGCACAAGCAGGGAAGAGGCGGAGAGAGGGGGACAAAGGATCAGAAGCGGGCTCTGTGCTGTGGTCTGATGGCTGCGAGCCAGATGTGGGGCTCCAACTCACCAACTGCAGGATCGTGATCTGAGCCGAAGTTGGATGCTCAACCGGCAGAGCCGCCCAGGTGCCCTGGCTCCTGGTTCCCAGTTCTCTGCATCGGGCAGGCCTGCTGGCTGCTTTGGTGGCTCCGAGCAGGATGTGACCCGCAGTCCTTCAGCACCATTGCCTAGTCCCCTCCCCCCAATCTGAAGCTTCCAGCGGCTGCGGAGGTAAGCGCCGATGGCCGCGTTCACGGTTGCACCTGAGCTTGCATATGCCCTGATGCCCGCACGGGCTCCGTGTCCCCCGCAGCCATCGCCACCACCTTGACTCTCAGGGGCGCCGTGGGACGGCTTCTGCACCCGGGGCTCCGCTTCGGCATCTTGGTACCGGCCTCCCACCCACCTCCCCAACTCTTGAACTTGACTTGTCACTTGCCTTGACGTCTCCAACTCTCTCCAGCTGCATTTTGGTCTAGTGAGTCCAAGATGTCCATCTTAACCGACAGATGGACGTGCAGCCCCCCAGCCCTCACCATTCAGGTATTCCTCAAGAACAGGAAAGGGAAGTCAGCTGACGTTTTTTTTTTTTTAAATTAAGAAAACAGGACAAACAACTGGAAGCCAGAGGACCGGGCTGGGGCGTGCCCCATGGGGCTGCGGGGTCGCCCCCAAACCCTGTGTGAGCACCGGGGAAGGGTGTTTACACGGGGGATGGGAGCTCATGGGGTTACACACCCTGGGACCCGGTGCTGTTGGGAAGGGGGGTGCGGAGAGGGCAACCCCACCCTCGATGCCTCGATGCCCAGGTTTGTGGAGCAGAAACATTGCCCTGGGGTGCGGGGCCCGAGGAAAGCCTGTGGCCCCCCAAACTCTCCAGCTGGGAGTCAGAGAGATGGTTGGAAGTGATGGAGTTGGAAAGAATAAGCCCAGAGGGGGGTCCTCAGAGGAGGCTGAGTGCCTACGGAAGCAGGTGCCCGGGATCGCAGGGTTGGTGACCATTAGGACAGCCACAGACTTAAAGGGGCCAATTGGAATTAACCCACTGCTTCCTGGGGTGGGGTCTCCCTTTCCTCTTTGGTTTTCTCCCTCCACTTCCTTGTGTCCACACCCTCCTGGGATGCAAAGATGGGGCCCTGGCCCCCGACAAAGGAGATCGGGGTAGCCCTTAATTCTTTGGAAAGGGCTTATTGCACCCAGTCATCATTACCAGGGCAGCCTTCCTCTGTACCCCTCTGCACTTGATAAGAAAGACTTCACACACTGACTCGTTCAGTCCCCAATGTCATGGAGAAGAAAGGGGCCACCCCGGGTGCCTCTCACAAGGCACAGAGGAGCCATGTTTCACAGGGTGGTGGGTCGGTGATGGAGACGAGCATCCGGACCCATCTTCTGTCTTCCAGATGTTCCGTCAACTAGACCGTGGTTTCTGCATGACTTACCATCCGAAGAGCTTATTTTATTTTTAATGGAAATTCCACGCCCTCATCCCTTCAAGAGTCTAACTTAGCAAACAGTCGGTATGAGGTGGGGCCGTGGAAACGATGGAGTTTTAGAAAATTCCCCTGGTGATGATAAGATCTGCAAGTCACTGGGCTGTCCCTCACCTGGCATGTGGCTCTTGCATACGGAGAAAGCTCCCGACTCAACCCCAGAATGATGCTGCCGCAGCTAACGTTGCCCTTGACGGCACTTCGAGAAGAAAGGAGTCCTATTTCCGTGATTTCTCTCCATGTTGTTTCTCCTCCGACCGTCATACGTGCGCTGAGTCAGAGTCTTTATCTTTCCTTTCTGTTCTGTGACATTCATCGCTTCCTTTATTCAGCCATAACTACTTTGTCTGTTTGTAAGAGCGAACCACCGTGGCACGCCCCGGGAGGGGCCAGGCAGCGAGTAAGTCAGGTTCCCTTACCTGTGGGGAACAGACACGGATGGTTAATAACAGCGCACCAGTGTCGAAAATACTGACTTATTTTCCGATACACCTTTCACCCTGGGAGAGAACCTGCTGAAGGCCTCACCCATCTTTGCATTTGAGGCAGGCTCTGAAGAGTTTGTCCGAAGGTGCGGAGGTCGGCAGGCTGGGGAGTGTGAGTTAGGAGAGGGTGTAGAGCCAGAGGGACGTGGACACAGCCCCAGAGACTGTGCTCAGTAGCCATCGAGTTCCCTGTCAGTGGAAGTGGTTTGGCAGTAAAAGATGCTCCTAACTTGGGGCGCCTGGGGGGCTCAGTCGGTTAAGCATCTGACTCTTGATTTTGGATCAGGTCATGATCTCACAGCTTGTGGATTTGAGCCCCGTATTGGGTTCTGNGAACAGACACGGATGGTTAATAACAGCGCACCAGTGTCGAAAATACTGACTTATTTTCCGATACACCTTTCACCCTGGGAGAGAACCTGCTGAAGGCCTCACCCATCTTTGCATTTGAGGCAGGCTCTGAAGAGTTTGTCCGAAGGTGCGGAGGTCGGCAGGTTGGGGAGTGTGAGGAGAGGGTGTAGAGCCAGAGGGACGTGGACACAGCCCCAGAGACTGTGCTCAGTAGCCATCGAGTTCCCTGTCAGTGGAAGTGGTTTGGCAGTAAAAGATGCTCCTAACTTGGGGCGCCTGGGGGGCTCAGTCGGTTAAGCATCTGACTCTTGATTTTGGATCAGGTCATGATCTCACAGCTTGTGGATTTGAGCCCCGTATTGGGTTCTGTGCTGACAGCACTGAGCCTGCTTGGGACCCTGTCTCCCTCTCTCTGTCTGCCCCTCCCCTGCTCATGCTCTCTCTCTCTCTCAAAATAAGTAAATAAAGAAAAAAAAAGTTGATTCTATCTGGGGAAAAAGGAGTGAGCTGGAAATAGAGGCAGAGGTGGGCTTGGAATAAACCCAGGCTCTGTGCCCTTCGCACTTCCTCTCCTCGGTTACTAGTAAATGATGCTGCGTATCCTGAAAAAAGAGGGGTGGACTTAAGCCCTGAATCACAGTTCCGCTTTGCAGAAGGTGGATGCCACGCTCCCTCACTGTTGGTGACAGGGCGGGGCGCAGATACAGATAAGTAATCTATCTCCTTATTTAACAGTGAGGGGGGCCTGCCNAGAGGGGTGGACTTAAGCCCTGAATCACAGTTCCGCTTTGCAGAAGGTGGATGCCACGCTCCCTCACCGTTGGTGACAGGGCGGGGCGCAGATACAGATACATAATCTTATCTCCTTATTTAACAGTGAGGGGGGCCTGCTGATTGGGAGCTCTGCCTCCCAGAGCTGCAGAGTCAGGTGAAAGAGGAACCAGGTGTTGGTGGAACCCGGGATTTGGGCCAGGGACCCAGGCGGTCCCATTCAGAGGCTGCTCCTGCATTCCCTTTGCCCAGACAAGTCACCAGGGAGGTGGGCAGCCTTCGCTATACCCTAAATGTCCCTGCAGGACATCAACTCAGACAGGGGTGGTCCCCCACTCTGGAACGGTTGCTCAGGTCGAGTACTGCGTTTCTAAGTTTGTGCTTTTTTGCCTTTGCCATGAAACACTGTACTGCAGGCACAACTCCCTTTTACAACAGCATCCCCACAACCAGTGTAGCAGAAAACCCATCAAAGAGAGGCGTGGTGTAAAGACATTAGGAGTAAAAGAAACAAGCTTTTCTCGGACACCATCGCAGGTTAAGTGTTTCCTTTTCCGTAGTTTTGGGAATCACTGTCTGCTCAGGAGAGCATGATGAGAGAGACAAGGAGTGCCTTGGGAGCAATATCGGATTTTCAAGGCAGGGGAAAAAGCGGGTTCAAGGGCAGAATGTGGTCTCCCGCAGCAACTACATAGTGAGTTAAACAGGGAAGACTTGATGTCGAATGGCGTCTTCCACCTCCTTGTTTGGATGATGTGTGAGTAGGGGGTGGTGGTGGCTGTAACTAATGGCTGCTCTGCTCATCCCTCGGCTTCATGCCTGCTCAGATTGTGAAAGGAGAGAGCAGGGAGGCTCGCTTCTGATCAGGCCGAGCCTGAGGCCATAGGGATGGGCTACCTACCTTCATACCTAGGTCCCTCTGTCTTTCGGAGGCCACGTGTCAAGTGAGAAGCTAGGAGGCGAGGGCAGCTGTTACGAAGGCAGGGAGTCCCCAGGGGCTGGCCGTGTGCCCCTGTCTGTGTTTCTCTTCGTGTAAACTTCCTTAACCATCGCACTGATCTCAGGCAGCAGGTGTTTTACTAGCCCCGTTTTACAGATGAGGGCCTGGGGGCTGTGAGCTGAAATATCTGCCCAAGCGCCTCAGTCAAAAGGTGCAAAGACGGGTGTGAAGTCGGGCAGCTTGGCACCAAACCATTCTGCCCCTTGCAGGTAAATCAGTGCTCATTCCTGAGCTCCTGGTTCTGCGTGGAGTGGCTTTGTGTCTCCATCCTTAGCTCTGATGTTTCTCTGCGCACAGATCTGCCCCTGGCCTTGGTTTCCCCGGACACATATGGAAAGTATCCTGAGCATTAGTTCAACTTTTGATTCAGCATATCCAGGGGGAGCAGTTGGGCACCTGCAGCCCCTCGCAGAAGGCAGGGGGTCCCACAGTGAGACTTACTCACCTTTAACCTGGGGGGGAGGAGCGAGGTAGGCATGCTTGGTGTCTCCAGGAGGCTCTGCTCCCTGTCAGAGTAACACAGTTTAGTTCAGACTCTATCGCGACTCAAGGAAATCCAGCCCAAACGAGCACAAGGGCGGGGAAGAGGGGGAGACAGTGGTACTGCGTCATTTAACCACACTAGAAACAGGGCAGGGTGTGCGAACAGCCAGACCCCATGGCTCAGGCAGCATTTGGAGCCCTTTCCTTCCTCTTCCTCCTCTTCCTTTCCCTCACTTCTAACAGCTCTGTGTCTAGGCTGCAGACCGGCTTTTGCTAAGCCGTAGGACCATCTGTGACCCATGGAGAGAGGCCTCCAGCCCTGTGGACCAGGGCAGGCAACTGGTGGCTGACTTGTCTCTGCCCTGCAGTCTCACAGAGGGGACAAACGAGCCATCGTCTGGAGAGATGGTGGCTTCCCAGGAAGTTCTCCAAGCCCCGCGGCAGGTGGGTCCTAGAGTCCCTTTGTCCCTGATCAGTTGAGATCATTCTTGGTTTTTACATCCTGCAAAGGAGATGCGTGGAGCCCTCACATCCATGACTGGGGATTCTTGAAGCTTCTGGCTGCTTCTTATCCAGTCTGCCGTGTCTCCGGGAGACATCCACGTGCCATCTGCTTTCCAGGGGCTGATCTGGGCCAGGCCCCGGCTCCTGCTAGACCACGCCAGAAGGATTGGCTTTTTCCCACTTTTGTCTAAGCAGGTGTTTCTGATACCAAGAAGTGCAGTTTCACTTACTTGAACCAGCGTAACTAACAAGCTCCAGATTGCCGGACTAACTGTCCATGCCAACATTTCTCACCATTTTTAAAACTTAAGCAAATGATTATAAAAAGACCACTATGTCTTTCAAGTCTGACAGTCTTCCCTGGGACACTCTTGATGGTGCCTCAGGCTGGCACACACATTGTTCCTTGGTGCCAACACAGGGTCCTCCTGGCCTTTGGCGTTCTTTTTTCATGTGTAAAGGTGGAAATGTTCAAGCTTTCCTTAGAAAGTTCCATTTACATACATAGCTTGTTTGGTGGGATTGACCATATACGGTGTCCATTTTGATTTAGTTTCCTCCACATTTTATACTCCAGTGTTGAGAAAGTATCCAAAAAGCGTATCTTCAATCTGATTTGCCTTCTTTTCCTCTTTGAAATCTCTTATCCTTGGACAATGGTATTTTGAAAAATTAATCTTTATATTATAAACACAGTTGGCCATCACATCAGGACAAAATTGATGTTCTTTTTTGTTTTAGGATTTTATTTTTTTAATGTTTATTTTATGTATTTTGAGAGAGAGAGAGAGAGAGAGCGAGAGCGGGAGAGAGAGTGTGTGAGCATGAGTGGGGGGGAGAGAGAGAATCCCAAGCAGGCTCCACACTGTCAGTGCAGGGAACAGTGAGATCATGACCTGAAGCTGAAATCAAGAGGCGGACGCTTAACTGACCCAGCCAGCCGGTGGCCCCCAGAATCGATGTTCTAAGAAAAGAATACATAGTTGCCAGTGGCTAACTACACAGATTTCGCAGTGTGTAACCAGATTGTGTCTAAAATCTGTCCTTCTGTCAAACTCAGAAGCACATACAATTCTTTAAACACATCTCTGCAACTTTAAGTTCAAAAGGGATGTAATTTTAAATGTCTCTTATAGAGATTCCAAAGTTAATGCAAAACAGACATAACAAAAAAACCTCAGACACGTGTACGGATTCTGAGCACCATTCTGCCTGCCTGTCGGCGCCTAGTGTCCTCATTTATAATTAACCGGTACGATTTCCACGCGGTCCCAAGATGCTTGTAGAGCGATCGCAAGATAATCGCATCCAGTAGAATTCCCATATGTAAACAGAAGATTGCTTTCTAGGGACTCTGGTTCTAACATCTCAGTGGGGCTTTTTAAACCACTAATTAATCTAACCAGTAATTGTTAATGAGGTTCATCTTTTAGCAACTATTTTTTTTTGCACGGGAGAAGGATGTGAACCGNCCCCAGGTCCACAGGACGTGTCCGTTCAAATCTTACGGCTACTTAGAATTTTTCAAGTGCACCACACACTCACTTCCTGTGCCGTTTTTAGGACCCTTGGGAAGGTCAGATTCAAGCTGGCTTTTCTGTCGTGAGTGGGGAGACCAAGCAGGTGTAACTCGCCCAACCTTCCTGAGAGCTGATCCACCGTCAGAACCGAAGCCCTCAGGCTCCCAGGTCATTGCTGATTGTTTCACTGACCTCAGCACGATGCTAGATNCAGTAGAATTCCCATATGTAAACAGAAGATTGCTTTCTAGGGACTCTGGTTCTAACATCTCAGTGGGGCTTTTTAAACCACTAATTAATCTAACCAGTAATTGTTAATGAGGTTCATCTTTTAGCAACTGTTTTTTTGCACGGGAGAAGGATGTGAACCGATGGCAGGCTTATTTTCATCCTCTGACAGTTGGAAAATGATGGGGAAAGGGTGAAACACCCTCATGGGAAGGGAATAAAATTCCAATTAAGCCGGCTGAATTTATGCAATCGCTTCATAATCAATACATGTTATTATCCAGGCTAAATTTGAAAATTACCATTGATGTGCATGAAAGAGAAATTGCCTAGGAAATAAATTCTGATCAAAGTTGTCAATATAGCGGGGCAGGGGACACGGGGAAAGAATGATCGTTCTATTTCCCTGCATTTAGAATTCCATCTGTAAAATGATCCCAGTCGTGACTCTGGAAAAAAATATAAAACCTCACAGTTTGTGCCTAGAGGGAGAAAAGCATGAGTATTTTGAAAAAGTACTGAACTTTTGGGTTTCTAATGTGTCAGAGGCAGCTGTTGTGAAGACAGAGGGTAGAAACGCCAAGTGTAAAGAGAGCAAGAAGTGTCAAGATCTGTGCACAATTTTTAAATAAAAAAAAATTTGTGAAAGGATAGCATAAATAATACCAAGCAAGATACAGATTCTAGGTTAGGAATGTGGTGCAAAACGTCCATTGCTTAAGATGGGCCGTTGGAGCGGCATTGGCCTAGCCTGGCTTCCCGGGGGCTCTGGGGAGCCGTAGGGACCTCCGAGCAGAAGGGCACTAAGGAGCGGGAGTCGCAGGAGTGTTGGGATGTCACTGGAGTCAGTGCCAATAATGTGACAGAGTTATCCGGAGGAGCTCGGCACCCTCCCATCTCAGACGCTCACAGGTGCAAACTCCGCACCCCAGCCTGAGTCTTATCGCCTGACAGGCAAGACAGCGAGTTATTTTTTCTGTCGTTCATGGGCTACCAGGTGCTTGGGAACAAGGTACAAGGGGCAGTCACAGGGGACGTGATCCTGAGCCCCAGGGGTCGGCATTCAGTGGTCCTGCAAGTGTCCCAACCCCACAGAGACGACACTGATGAAGCCAAAGCACGTTCAACGTCCCTGAAACAGCTGGTAGGTGGCCCCCAGGGGACACTAGGGGGTACCTGGGAACATCGGAGGTCGTCAGGGCCAGCCTGGGAGCAGCCGGCGCTGACCGCTGGCCTCTGGATTCCAGGGGCTGCTAACACCCTACTTCGTACTGGCCAGCCCCTCTCCCCGGACCCTGTTCCCCAAATAAAAAACATTAAAAATGACTTTCTGGGGGCGCCTGGGTGGCTTAGTCAGTTAAACATCCGATTCTTGGTTTTGGCTTCAGGTCATGATCTCACAGTTCATGGGTTCGACCCCTGCATCAGGCTCCGTCCGTGCTAACAGCTCAGAGCCTGCTTGGGATTCGGTCTCTCTCTCTCCCTCTCCCCTTCCCTCTCTCTCTCTCTCTGTCTCTCTCGCTCTCTCTCTCTTCCCCTCCTCCACTTTTACTCTCTCTTTCAAAAGTAAAATAAATTAAAAATAATAATAATTTCCTGGCCCCAAATGCTGAATGTGAGAGACTGAGAGACCCTGGTCTAGAGAATGAATCCAAGAGAACTAAGTGCTTTTCCAAAACCGAGAGGCAGCCCTTAGCCAATCCAGACGGGCCAAGAACGGACTGGACCTGCTTGTGGGAACAGGGTTATTCCACCTGCTCTTTTCATAACACGGCTTCAGTGTCTCTGCATTCGGGTCTCGGAAACTGGAAAAGGCACCCACGGCTCCGTTTCTGTGGCCGCATCGCATCAGCAAAGCAGGGGCTGAGTGTCCACGGCGCCTCCCCAGGAGTGGGGACGGCTGCGGGGGGCACTTGTGTCTGCATCGCAGGTGTGTGATCACAGGTGTGATCGCGGGTGTGAGGCCGACTGTGCCCGCACGGACGGCCTCGGGAAGGGACCTCATGGCCCCAGCGCCCCCACCATGTTGGCTGCTAACCCTTGATCCGTTCCCAGCGAGGAAGGGAATGAGAGGGCTGGAAAGCAAATGAAAACTCAGGGAAAGGAGCGTGGCGCTGAGCTGATCTCCGATTCCGCGGGGCTAACAGCCCATCAGGAAGTTAGTAAACGCTGATCCGCTCTAATGGTTCCATGTACATTAATTAGGCACCAGAGTTGTGTCCGTATATCATATTCTTCTTTTTTCCCAACAAGTCCAGTGAAAACCAACGGGCACTGCACCCTGCGATGGGTCACCCGAGGCAGGAGGAAAAGAACGAATTATAGTCCTTGCCTGTGGGTCTCTGGGGGGTCAGATCTCATTTTCCCCGAATTAATCCACTGTTTAGTGTCTGAGCTGTCAAATTATTGACTGGAAAACGTGGGGGTCAAGCCCCTGTCTTTTCTACGGTGGGGGAGTGGCTGGGGCTAAGGCAGAGGCAGGGACTTCAGTTCTCTTCAGAGGACAGCAAGCCTGTGACCTCGTGTGGCCTCGTGGTGGGGGGTCCAGACTCCCCGTAAGACCACAGAGCCCAAAAGGTGGGGGTGGATGAGCTCAGATCCCAGGGCCCAGAGATATTGTAGAAAGAGATGCATTGGAAATGTATTCAAAATATATGGGTGGAGAGGCCACGGCCATAGAAAGTACTAGACTTTAAACTCATAGCTGCACAAATTTTGAGAAAAGGTGGAAATGGAAACCCTTTGATGTTTTTCTTTTCTTTTCTCTTCTTTTCTTTTCTTTTTTCTCTTCCTACCTTCCTTCCTTCCTTCCTTCCTTCCTTCCTTCCTTCCTTCCTTCCTTCTTTCCTTCCTTTTTCCTTCCTTCTTTCTTTGTTTCTTTCTTTCTCTCTCTCTGTCTCTCCCTCCCTCTCTCTCTCTCTCTCTTTCTTTCTTCCTTGGAATGAATAGCATCTTTAGCAACACACAAGAATGTGGAAGGCATCTTTACATTTTGCATGCAAGATGCTTAGGGCTACGGTGAAGACTCCAAGAGCAGCAAGCACGTGTGGGCAAATGCATCTGGAATCTTCTCTTAACGGAGACAGTTTTTTTTCTTCTCCACTCAGATAATAATTCTACTTTTGATTCTCTCTGTAGACACAGCATCAGTGGTTCTTACACTCAGCAGACCTGCTTCCCCTACAAAATCAGTCCTGGACAATACAGTACACACTGTCTTTTCTACAGAAGAGCAGTATTTTAAATGGATGATGGAAAGTTACACAGAATTTCACGTGTGCAGTGCAGGGAGTCTACTGGAACACTACCTGTGTGTTGCAGGAGACACATCTTTAAAGCAAAGTGCGCACCGATGGGGCAGGCTTCCGGCTGGCTCGGGCTTGAGGCATCGACGGGGCTTGAAATATAGCAGGTGTGACCTGGAAAGCCATCGCCCTGCAGCTAGACAAAATGCCACCTATTGTGAAATTTTGTCTTGCCTTCTCGCTGTGTTTTAACTACGCTGGCCATTTTTTATGTTTCTGTTTTCCGCGCTTTATTTGGGGACATGCCAAAACTTAGAATCTTTTTATTTGCTGTTTTATTTGCCCAGAGCAACTTCTTCCTGGCCTTTGCAGTGCTGGGCCACGTTGCTGTTGAGTCCTCAAGCCAAATGGCACGAATCCTCAGGCCTTTCCAGGTAGCACCAGCAACTACCTCTGGTTGCGTTATTCTATTACCTGGCTTTGTTTTCTTCTCATCATGTGACACTTGCTGAAATAATCTTGTTATATTTAATTTTTTAAAAATGTTTATTTTTGAGAGAGAGAGCAGGGGAGGGGCAGAGAGAGAGGGAGGCAGAGGATCTGAGGCGGGCTCTGTGCTGACGGCAGCGAGCCCCTGACTCAGGGCTCAAATTCACAAACCGCGAGATCATGCATGACCTGAGCTGAAGTCGGATGCTCCACTGACTGAGCCACCCAGATGCCCCGTTGTCATATTTAATTTTAACATAATATATAATAGGTAACATATTTATATAATATAGTATAATAAAGATCATATATCAATATATAGTTATGCTTAGTAGCATATATAATTTATAGACTATATTTTATTTGCAAACATATAAATATGTTCTTATACCGTATTTATTATTGTATATCAACACATGTATATTACATATACATCTCATAGCTCCCTATGAGTGAATAAATTTGGCCATTACGCATCATTGGTTGCTAAGATTAAAAAACGGGTAGGGCATCTGGGTGGCTCAGTCTGTTAAGCGTCTTTGGCTCAGGTCGTGATCTCACAGTTTGTGGATTTGAGTCCCACATTGGGCTCTATGCTGACTGCTCAGTCTGGAGCCTGCTTCCGGTTCTGTGTCTCCACCTCTCTCTCTGCCCCTCCCCTGGGCAAGAGGCCGGAAGGGGATGGGCCCCCTAGGTCCCTCCCATCTCCCGTTTTCCCTTGGACTGAACTCCTGCACTTGGGGCTTCGTCATCTGCTTGGGCTGCCAAAGCAGGTCATGGGACGAAGGTGTTCTACCTGGGCTGGGGGGCAGGAGGGGCAGGAGGGGCTGGGGGCCCAGGGACCACAGGTGTTTCTGAGCAGCNGGTGCTGCTTTCCTGGGTTCTCTGGTGCTGGATTTTGTTTGGTTTGCTTTTGTATCCTGTCCTGTGTCCAGTGTAATCTGTGGGAAGTAAGCCGCAATGGACTCATCCTTCGTCCCCTGAAGTCTCACATGCGCGCAGACACAACGGGCAGGGTCTAAATTAACCCAAGTTTGGTCTACGCTATAACTGTGAACATAAAGGCCCTGAGGTCTGTTGGCTTTTATTACCAGAGCAGGAAGGAAATTACCCCATTAGTACATTTCAAGGGGCCAGGAGAGAAGTCGCGTTCTGTCACATGCTACACATTTATGTTCAGTGTGTCACACACTTGTGGATTTGGAGGGAGATATGAAGAGATGTGCGAGGAACAGCATCACGATGTCAGAATCATGAACTCCAGTTCCTTCTCTGTTCCAGGCTGTCCCTGGCTGTCCCTGGCTGTCCCTGGCTGTCCCTGGCNCGGAAGGCGTTCTGAGCGGGGCGTAGCCCACGGTGGCTGCAGGTCAGGACAAGTCTGCGCTGCGTGTCAGCCTGGTTCTGAGAAAGGGCCGATATTTCTGAACCAGAAAAAATATACATTTGTATTTATAGTGAGCTAAGGGGGCGTGGTTTTTTTTTCACAGCTTCATTTACCAGGTTGACCAAAGGGAGTTTTGTATGTATGTGTTTTATTTTTCTTCTCTGCTTTATTAGAGATAATTGATACATGGCATTGTGTAAATTTAAGGTGTACGACGGGATTATTTTCTACACGTATATGTTATGGAATGATAGCAGCAATAAAGTTAATTAATGCAACCTTCATGCCGCATAACTATCGTTTTGTGGTGGTGGTAAGAATATTTAAGGTCTACCCTCTTGTTAACTTTCAAGTATAAAATATGGAATATTAACTATAGTCACCACGCTGTGCGTTACTACCAGAGCTGTAACTGGAAGTGTGCACGCTTGGACCAGCACCCTCTCCTTCCCCCGGCCCCTGGCAACCACGAGTCTACCATCTGTTTCTATGAGTGCTTTTTTTTAAAGATTTCGGATATAAGTGAGATCGTGCAGTATTTATCTTTCTCTGTCTGACTTATTTTACTCGGCATAATGCCTTCAAGCTCCATCCAAGCTATTGCAAAAGGCAAGGTTTCTGTCTTTTTATAGATGCATAATATTCCACTGAATATTCATACCATATTTTCTTTAAAAAATGTTTTTAAATGTTTATTTATTTTTGAGGGAGAGAGAGAGACAGATAGACAGATTGTGAGTAGGGGAGGGGCGGAGAAGGGGAAGACAGAATCTGAAGCAGTTTGTGAACCGTCAGCACCAGAGCCCGATGCAGGGCTTGAACCCATGAAACTCGAGATCATGACCTGAGCTGAAGCCAGATGCTTAACCGACTGAGCCACCCAGGCGTCCCATACATGTCATATTTTCTTTATCCCTTCATCTGTCAGTAGACAATTAGGTTGCCTCATGTCTTGACTATTGTGAGTAATCTTGCAGGGAACACGACAGAGCAGATATCCCTTAGATAGTGATTTCACTTCCTTTAGATACATACACAGAAGTAGGATTGCTGGTTCATGGGGTAAGACTATTTATAATTTTTTGAGACCCTCCATACTATTTTGTCTCATGGATGTCATAATTTATATTCCACCAACAGAACACCAGTGTTCTTTCTTCTCTGCATCCTCACCAGCATTTATAATCTCTTGTCTTTTTGACAATAATCGTTCCAGTAGGTGTGAGATAATATCTCATGTGGTTTTGATTTGCATTACTCTGGTGATTATTGATTTTGGGTATCTTTTCATGTACTTGACCCTGTATATGTCTTCTTTGAAAAATGTCTACTCAGGTCCTTTGGTTATTTTTAACTTGGATTATGATTATTATTATTTGGCTATTGAGTTGTATGAGTTCCTAATATATGTTGGATATTAATCCCTTACCTGTAATCGGATATATGGTTTGCCAATATATTCTCCCATTTCTTAGTTTTGTTGCTTATGTCTTTTGCTGTGCAGAAGCTTTTAGTTTGAAATGGTCCTACTTCTTGATTTTTGCTTTTGCTGCATGTGCTTTTGGTTTCACATAAAAAAATCGAGAAGCTTTTTCCCTATGCTGTCTTCTAGGACTTTTATGGTTTCAAGTCTTACGCTTAAGTCTTTAATCCATTTTGTGTTAATTTTGTGTGTAAGAGTTCCAATTTTATTCTTTTATATAAGAATATCAAGTTTCCCAACACCATTTATTGAAGACCATCTTTCGGCCATTGAGTATTCTTGGGTCCCTGGTCAAGTATTACTTGACCATATGTGCTTGGGTTTATTTGTGGGACTCTCAATTCTGTTCTTTTGGCCTATATTTCTGTTTTTATACCAGTAGCACACTGGTTTAATTACCATAGTTTTATAATATATTTTGAAATCAGAAAGTGTGATGCCTCCAGCTTTGTTCTTTCTCAAGAATAATTAGGCCATTTGGGACCTTTTGTGGTTCCATGCAGATTATCGGACTGTTTTTACTATTCTTGTGACAAATGTCACTGGAATTTTGAAAGGGATTGCATTGAATCTAAAGATAGTTTTGGTGTAATGTCGGTGTTTCAGCGATATGAACTTGTCTGTGAACTTCATCTACGGACATGGGATATTTTTCCATTTATTTGTGCCCATGTGCGTATATTTCATATGAACTTCCAGTGGTTGGTGGTATAGCGTTGGGGCACCTGCCACATGAGGCAGAACGTGGTCATCCAGATCTCGCACCCATTTAGTCCCTCACATCGCTGGTTTTGTCCGCATCCGGCAGTCTTTCTTCATGGAATGACCCCTCTACACATCCAGGTCAGAGTTTCGACACGTGAGTAGGAGCGTCCAAGGTGTGCATTCACTCCTGGGAGCGTGTCAGAAGCACACACAGCAGTACTCACCAAGGAACGCAGGGAGGAGACGGCGTTTGGAAGTTCTTCTGGAAAAGACAGCACCATTGTACTGGGCCCGTTTCATGCTTACCTGATGTGGACAGTGCTTTGCATTTTTAGGGTCTCAGGAAATGTTGCCTCCAACCCTTGACATCCTTCCTCACATAAATCAAAGATTTTGGAATTTCATACTCAGTGCTTTGTGGTGGGGACAGGACAATGGGCAAAATGAATACAGCTCTGTTGGCCCAGCGGTCATGATGAAGCCTTGACCTTGCCCGGATCACAGAGGTGGGTCTTGGTCAGTACAGCCATATTGACCCTACTCTCCCCTTGTCCATGATTGGACCAAGGTCAGCATGAGATACAGCCCTGGCCTCTGAACACAGGGGGCTCAGAGCCAGCGAGGAGAGCTCCCAGATAAACACTTTCCAGGGGTGACCTTCACCACCTGACTCATGGTCCCGAGGTTAATGTCTGAGGGTTTTGTCCCTCATTCTGCAGCCACGCAGCAAAGGCCCGCCGAAATGCGGAGACCCACGGCCCAAGGTCTCTGGCACTTTCCAGCTGCTGAAAAAGCCCAGAGTCACCCTCCCACTTCCTCACACAAGGAATGACAAATCCCTATTATTATGGTACTTTGGGTTGGGACTCAGATAACTGTAATCCAACAAAATGTATCTGCTGTGAACACGCCCTTTTCTAGTTAGATTCTGATTCCTGCAAAAGGCACTGGGCTCAAGGCCAGGTCTCTCCAGGTTAAAATGGGTGTTAGCAAATGCAAACGCTGTTAAAGATTCCTGTCCTCAAAATGACATTTCCGCCCTTGTTATAATGGGACGGATTGAAAGAGAATTGAAAAGGACGTCAGATTTCTCCCCACGTGATTCTAAGTTCGAATGTTCTCCGTGGGGATTGCGTGAAGCTGCGCTGCATACCACCCGTGGGGAGTCCCCCCGCTCCGGGGAAGGCTGTTGTAATTCACGGCGAACAGAATTGATAGTCTTTATACCAACAAGTGCGTATGGAATATTTAGGTCAAAATGGAAAGTTTCAGAGGGTATGAAGTACTGCTTTACTCCCCGCGACTTTAGTGAATTGTGGTTTCCGTATTCAGGTGTGCACACACGTACACATGAGCTCGCGGAGCGCCAAACTCCACGTCAAGAAATCAATATATTGTTCATCAGCTTGTTTTCGGAAACAGACGCAACTGAGGCAACGGTCAAGCGCAGTCAGTGAGACACCTCCTCGCGGTGGCGGTAAAGCCGGATGGAACAGTAAACGTTAGTGAATGAGTAAATTCATCGTGACAGGAGACTTTGTCGAGGCTGTTTTTGAGGCAACAGGGTGGTGTGGGCGGAAACACTCTCCTGACAAATACCTTGGATTCCCGCTGATTTTGCCTGGGAAGTTAAGCTTGAGTTCGGTTTTCTCGAGTAAATCCGGCGGTACCCCCAGGGCCTCCCAGCCCTGTGTTCCCTCTCCCATCCTGACCGACGACGGCAAATCTTTCCTGATCATCAGCATTTCATGCCACATTGATGGCTTTTGCCTTATTTACTGTGATGTCACATTTGCCATAACCCAACATATAATCATAGCAATGCTACTTAAAATTCTCCTCGGACACGTTTATCTAACCGAAACACATATATTTCACAAGGAAAGGACATCTTCGTTACGAACAGGAAACCACGATCACTTCCTGAAGCAGAAGACAGTTACACATTATACACAGGGAAACCGACATATTTAGATGCTAATGTCCGCCTGAGACTTGAAGCCAGTCCTGCTTCCTCCCAGTGGGTCGGGGAGGGTAATAAATGTCAGGCTGATGTTAGAGGCCCAGGAGTAGCTAATGGAGACTGACGTGATTAGAACGACCTGGCGGGTACTGGAAGAGAAACGTGTTGTTAGTGTGGCATTAAATGCCATCTACTAAAGCTGCAGTGTGATCGCACTTGAGGCCATCTGGCGCATCAGGGAGGACCTCAAAAATATGCCCTCCCCACTTTGTTTCTGATACCGTTGGATGCCTACAGGGATCTGTGATCCTTATTCTAAAACAATCACGTGGTCTCCCTCACCGAGGCCCGTAATTGGTCTGGGATGGGCATGGATTTGACTTCTGGCTCCTGAGACACACAGAGAGGTCCTCTGAGAGATATTCTTTGGTAATAAAAGAAAGTATAATATGAGAAGATCCTTTTTTGGGGTGTGGGGGTCTCTCTCCTCCCAGCAGACACAGTGCACTGTGGAACTTGATGCCTAAGATTGAGATATGAGGACTCGATGCCTGGAGCTGTGGCAGCCATCCTGATCCTATGAGGTACACATCTTCCGAGTAAACCAACATGCCCAGGATGGAAAACTGGAGTACAAAAAAACACCTTGGACCGGGTGCCTGGATGGCTCAGTCGGGAGAGTGCGCAATTCTCGATGTCAGGGTCGTGAGTTTAAGCCCCACGTTGGGTGTAGAGATTACTAAATAAATATACCTTAAACAACAATAATAGCAACAAAAATGAAGACTCTTGGACCTTTCTGACCTCTGCAGCTTTCTGAACTAATCCTGAGTTCACCTCTGGACACCTTATTGAAAGATTACCGAGGATCCCTACAGGTACAAGATGTTTGCTGAACGCTGGGTTGGTTACCTGCAGCGGAATACATGTAGCCTCTTATGCATGGATATCCCCACTGGCTACCCTGCAGTGTGAACCACCAGCAGGGGCTTCCCTTCATCGATACAAATTCCCACTCTCCTTCTAGAAACTGTTCAAGATTGATCTCTAAGAGGCAGATTCTAGGGATGAATTCTCTGGGTTAGAAATGGGTGGGGGCTGACTCTGCTAAAACAAAAATGATTATATTTATTTTACACATCGATGTTTTAAAAACATAAATACAAGATAATAAACATAAATGATACATATAAAAATTAAAATACAGGGGCGCCTGGGTGGCTCAGTCGGTTAAGCGTCCGACTTCAGCTCAGGTCATGATCTCGTGTTCATGGGTTCGAGCCCCGCGTCGGGCTCTGTGCTGACAGCTCAGAGCCTGGCGCCTGCTTCGAATTCTGTATCTCCCTCTCTCTTGCCCCCTCCCCCCTTCTCACACTCTGTCTTTCTCTCTCAAAAATCAGGAAACATTAAAAAATTAAAAAACAATAAAGGGGTGCAAATAGAAAGTCTAAAAAGAAGAAAGAAGAAAAGAAAGAAACACCCACACGTGCTTATTCCCCCGTTAGCTCCATGCATAGCCTTTCTCTCCTCTCCTGGAGCACAGGCTTCCGTAATCATTTTCTTCCCAGACCCTGGAACGCTTCCTGTGATAAGAGGTGCTAGGTGGCTCATTCCCCTTAGGGGCTTACGGAGGAAAACTGATGAACTGCGCAGACCGATCATCACTTTTGAATGTTTCTCTTTATCTCAGGAGTCTGTTTTCCCTGCCAGCGAGCAACCATGTTAAGACTGCCTGTGATCTGATCATCACAGGACCAGGTTTTGGTCCCAGAGGAGCCTGTGGGAGAAGGGGCTCCCCTCACTCCTTCCAGATGAAAGGAAGCGAGCAGCCTCGTGGCTTCCCCTGCGCGGGGCTCTCAGGCAAACAGAGCAGGAAGCGAGCCTGCGGCGTGACCACGCTCCGAAGGCAGGCTCTCCAACGTTGNGTCGAATGTTAAATCCCTGAACCCCCGCCTTCCCCTGCCTAGGGCCAGCGCCATGCAGGGGTCCCAGGACTTCGCGCTCCTTAAGTTTTCCTCCCATGTGCACACCCTGTCGGTCCCAGTGGGGATCGGGAACCAAAGGCCAGTGTCTCTGGGACAGTCTCAGGCCGACTGGAGAGAAGTGTAGGGAAGTCATTGTGCCAGCCTCCCCGGAGGACGGGAAGTGCTTCCCCCACATTCTTCTCGCCCAGGAACGATCATCACCATGACACTGATGTTCTTTAGTGAGCAGTCACCACAGGCCTGGAACTCCTTCCAGAGCTTTATACCCGCCGCTCCTGTTCGCTCCCCCGCAGCCCTGAGAAGCTCATCCTGTCCCTGTCACCTGTCCCACTGCGGAAGGCGAGACGGCAATGGCTCTCCGATCACCACAGCGACACCTGTCCCACTGCGGAAGGCGAGACGGCAACGGCTCTCCGATCACCACAGCGACACCTGTCCCACTGCGGAAGGCAAGACGGCAATGGCTCTCTGATCACCACAGCGACGCCTGTCCCACTGCGGAAGGCAAGAAGGCAATGGCTTTCCGATCACCACAGTGACGAAAGCCCTGTCTACATGTGGCCGGACGCACAACCACATGTACTCCCCACAGTATGAGCCGGGGGACCACTGGCCGTCGGCCGCTGTGCAGGGAGCCCGGACACCAGCGCCAGACCGGCTGGGGCAACTCCCGTCTCTACAGCTTCCTGCCCGGATGACCCTGGACCAGCTTCTTCATTCTCCTCCCCTCGGTTTATTCACCTGCAAGTGAAAAATCAATGAGATACTGAGAACAGTACCTGGTGCAGAGTAAGTACTATAGAGATGTTCACTGGTATTATTGCCATTTTTTTATCATTATCATCTTTATTACTTTTTTTCATTATCATATTTATGGTTGGCCTTTCTGTGTTTCTACCCACAAGTGGTCCAAAGACCACCGTCTCAGGGAAGGACACAAAAATCCCTATCCCTCTCCTGGCTGTGTTTGTCTGTATTTGTGTTCATATGATGCACGATCTATTTTACTGCTTTATTAGCTTTCCTGTCTTCTCTCAGATGTAAGCGCCATGAAGACAGGACTGACCTTCTCCGCTGTTCCTCGCTACGTCTGCGTGCCCAGGCCTGTGCCACACGTGGAGGGGGGGTGCGGTAAACACTTGACACACAGATTCAATAAAACACTGGAAGCTTGATCAGTGTTGCCACTGGGCTTTACGCAAGACATACGTCTTCAGCAAGACGGACTTTGGGGGAGCCACTGGGTCCTCAGGAAATCCCTCCCTCCTCATGGCATAAGGTCCCGGGGCACTATCGGCATCATTCTCCTGCGTTCAGCAACCTGCAGCTGACCGTTTTACAGCCAGCTCTCCATCGTGCTGTCCACTTTATGGAGCCGTTAGAGGAAAACGCCTTTGGCAGCAACATTTCTCAACCTTTAGAGCTCTGGGATCACAGTTAATTCAAGTGACAGCTTCATGACATTTCTTCTGGATGGCATTATGGTTTCCAGGAAGCAGGGTGGTGGTGCTGAGGCCCTGGTGAAATAACCAGCGTGTGCATGGAAAGCTCAAAGGGAGACTTCCCAGATGCAATGAGGCCAGGCATGCGGGGGTCAGATGCACAGAAAGGGCCATGCGGTATAAACTCTGTTGTGTGCCCAGCTGGGGAGGGGGAAGGGCATGGCCCTGGGTGCGGGCACAGGATGAGGGTGTGAAGGAGTCAGCCCGTCTTCTGGGCCTCCATGGGTGGAGAGCGGAGAGCATTTCCCAGAGCCCTGTGGCCCGAGGGCTTGGAGCCCCCCAGCAAGCCCCCTCACAGCCTGCGGTGAGGGGTGAGGGGCTGCCTTCTGGGACCGCCACGCGGAACACCGTCTGGATGCCAAGCATGATTGTATGTCTCATCCCGCGAGACCTTGGGTCGTTAGCAGCTAATCAATCGTTCTCTTTCTCTGGGGCAAAATGACATCCTATTATTTGTTCGTTCTCTGATGGTTTCCTTTCCAAATTGTGCCTCGGTTCCCTCGTGTGTAAAATAGCTTTACTTGGCAGGTTGTTGTTGGGAGGATTAAGTAGATCAATATTTAAAGTTCTTAGAACAGGGTCGGGGACGTGGTATATGTTTAAAGGGTCAGTGCCATTACTGTTAATGTTGTCTAGTTTATTTGTGCCGTCATTCCCTTTTGTCTGTGAGGATTTCTCAGCTGCCTCTCGGCTTGGGGGTCCTTGGTACAAACTAAGCCCAGGAAACTGATGGACGGAATTTGAAGGAGAGGGAATCTGATTGGCTGGCTGAGGTCAGGTGTTTACCTCTTCACTAATCATTTGTGACCAGAAGATGAGGTCACCATGTAGCAAGAGTGGGGAGGTTCCTTTCAGGGAGTAGGTGGGGATGTATTTCTTTCTTTCTTTTTTTTTTATATTTTTATTTATTTCTAGGAGAGAGAGAGAGAGACAGCGTGAGTAGGGGAGGGTCAGAGAGAGAGGGAGATACAGACTCTGAAACAGGCTCCAGGCTCTGGGCTGGCTGTCAGCACAGGGCCCGACACGGGGCTCGAACCCACGAACCGCGAGATCATGACCTAAGTGGAAGTCGGACACTTAACCGACTAAGCCACCCAGGAGCCCCAAGTGGGGATGAATTTCTAAATCAAGGGCTGTTGGTCAGGAGCTGTCTGTGAGCAGCCTGGCAGGTGACACCCAGCCTTTCAACTGAGGATGGCCATCGGCTTGGCCATTTCCCAAAGGCAACCTTGTTTGGTATTGTTTGAGCTGACTCTCATCACTGAGAGGCATTCGAAGTGCCATCACTTCCCTTTCCGGCCCAGGTACAAAAGATCAGAGGTTCGAATCAGTGCTTTTATGGATTGTAAAGGACCCCAGTCTTAAAAAAGTGACATTGACAGTTACCCATGTGACCTTTTAACAAGTTTTTCAGCCCTTTAAGGAAGTGCTTTGGTTCCTAAAACATGGTAAGAGATTAGGACCTGGCTAACCTGAGAGAGAACAGTTGAACTGGACATTTTATCCACAGAGGCTGCTGGGTTGACCTTTCTGGGAAAAGGCCAGTCATGAAGATATTGCAACAACCTTTCCTGGTGCCTGTAGGGAACACACATTCTGCACACTCCCTGCATTCCTGGGAGGAATGTCGTGGAGACTCATGCATATTTATATCAAGTAACATATTAGAGTAAATGTCAGCTTCCTTTCTCTCCGGTTAACTTAACATGCAGAAAAGTAAATGACCCATAAAGAAAAAGAAATGATTTTCTCTACCATGAAAGCCTTTAAATATGCAAACATTTTGATACCTAACAGAGCAGGTCATAAAGTGAGTTTGGTGCATTTTCTTGACAGAGGATTTACAAGAGTTTATAAGGGTTTTGATTGGTGTACAGTGTTCGGTATTTTATTCTATTGCATCCGGAAACCTGTTCATTGGGTGATTCGTATTGCATAGCACTGATGTCCCCATGAATGGCTGGCTGTGTCAGGGTAAGGACTGAACACCAAGAGTGTCCAGCCCCATATTAACTATAATTGAGGTGATGGGAGTATCCTCTTAAAGATGCCTGGGCATTTTAGGGATTGAAGCATTAATCCAAAATTGAGGAGGGGCGCCGGGGTGGCTCAGTCAGTTAAGCATCCGACTTCAGCTCAGGTCATGATCTCACGGTGCGTGAGATCGAGCCCCGCGTCGGGCTCTGTGCTGACAGCTCAGAGCCTGGAGCCTGCTTCGGATTCTGTGTCTCCCTCTCTCTCTGCCCCTCCCCTGCTCATGCTCTATCTCTTTCTGTCTCGCAAAAATAAACATTAGAAACAATTGAGGACATAACGCTTTCCTATGGGACATTGATCTATTTTTCCAGGTCTGCCCTGTATTAAAATAATTGCTGGACTGGGCTATTTCACTGAAGAAGCCCCAGGTCAGCCCCTTCACGCCTCTCGCCCTTGGTTGGTCAAACTCCCAAGGGGTGGAGCCCGCAATCACCTGCTGGGAAGGCGTGGCCCGGCCTCTGTGACTCTGTGGCAGGTGAGGTGAGCCAGGTCTCATCAGGTGAGGTGAGCCGGGTCTAATCAGGGTTGGGGAGGCCCATGATGGTGTTGAGTGTGATATGCACATCTCCAGGTGCCCCTGAGCTTCCCCTATTTCGGCCTCTGCAGGAAGAAATCACCTGTTCTGCCCACATCGCTGGGAGGCCACAGCGCAGGTGCACGCCTAGACGGGACCAGACTTCCAGAGCCCAGCTCTGTCGTTGACCGCACCCCTGCAGCTGCCCCAGAGGTGCCTGGTGCCTGGATCCCTGAGCCTCTGGTGGCTGCTTTGGAATAAAACAGTTGATGCTCAGCCTTTTTCTGTGGGAGTAGGATTTAGCTTACCTTCCACATTTTCTTGCTGCTGAGGTCTCTTCTCTTTGTCCCTGTGAATTTATGCCTTCCAGGGACGATCAATCCACAGTGGTGGTCGCAGCAATTTGGGAGGGAGGGAAAGGACTACCCTGCACTCTCCTCCAACTTTTCCGCGCATCGCCTCTGGTTTTGTGAAACATTCTGTCGGAATGGATGAACTCAGTGTCAGCAGGATTCTGAAGCAGTAGATTTCAAACTTGTCGTGTGAATTAGTTCAGTTCAAAGTTGTCGTCAGCCCCTTAAAATAAATGTCAGATTTGACTATTCACGATGTCCCATTCTCAGCTTTCAGTGCTTTTAAATCAGGAACAAAAAAATGACATGAATATTTAATGCCAATTGTTCTTTGCTTAATCTTTTTACATTGGTCAGAGTTGAATGCAAACCAAAGTTTCTTTTCTTTTTCTTTTTTTACTGTTTATTATTTATTTGTGAGATGGAGAGAGACAGAATGAGAGCGGGGAAGGGGCAGAGAGAGAGGGAGACACAGAATCCGAAGCAGCTCCAGGCTCCGAGCTGTCAGCACAGAGCCCGATGTGGGGCTCAAACTCACGATCTGTGAGATCATGACCTGAGCCAAAGTCGGATGTTTAACCGACTGAGCCACCCAGGCGCCCCCAGCCAACATTTCTAAGAAAAAAATAAAAAAAAGCAAAGAGCAAGCAAATATTTTGTATATATGTGGAATATATACATACATATGTAATATATAATATATAAATAATACATAATATATGTAATATATATAATGTATATATTCCTTCCCCTTTCTCCACATCTTTCTTTCCTCCCTCCCCCTTCCCTCCCTTCCTCCTTCCTCTTTCCTTCCTCCCTCCCTCCTTCTCTTCCTTTCATCTCCTCCCCCTCCCTCCCTCTCTCCCTCGCGTCTTTGTTTCAGGGCCTGGCCTATGAGAAAGAGAAGAAGAAAACAGGAAAGCAATGCTGCACTTTAAATATGGCTGATCTACCCTTGTGAATGATAAACCAGCCAGCCTTGTTTTATAGCCACTATTTGCATTTTCTAAAGTCACCGACTGTTTCACTCCATCGACTTTAGCCTTTTTCTCTAAAGCTATATAGCCTTCCGTTCATTTTCCCCAAAGTTGCCCTTTATACTTTCTTAGAAACTCAATTTTTATCCTAATTCTACAGTGATTGCTATCTTGTTTCCGAAAGAAAGAAAGAAAGAAAGAAAGAAAGAAAGAAAGAAAGAAAGAAAGAAGGAAGGAAAGGAGAAAGAAAGAAAAAGCACGATAAAAAGCAGTTAGGCGGAAAAGCAACGGCCGTGCGGATGAGATGGGCGCCCCGCCAGATGGCTTGGGGAAGTGTGTCCTGAGCAATCCCCGGCCGCAGAGGAAACCTCAGCCTGCGATGCTGGCACTGCGCAAACATCTGGGTATTTGCAAATATCCTCACCCTGGGATGGTAAATCGAAAGCAACCATCTGGGTGTCTGGCTGCATTTTTCATATTTTAGATGGATTTTTAAGGCTGCCGTAAAGGAACTTCCAGCAGTGAGGCACAATCCAGTAAATTCTGCATTTTTTTTTTTTACATTGCACAGTGCCAGACAACAAAATCCACAGTGCGCTGTGAATCAATATCTAAGTGGCATAATTATATAGCTATATAAGTAGCTAGCACTAGCGCATCAAAACTACTGTCATGTGTTAAAAAGTATTAATTCAGAGAATGTGAGCCTTGAAAATACAGCACAGTTTCTAGAATCTTGTATTGTATTGGCCTTTTCATCGTTAAATCAAAAATCAGCCCATCGGGTAAAAAAATAGCATGTTTTGTGCATCCACCGGATCCTGGCGGGCCTGATCTCACCAGGAATCCACTGGGATGGGCTATAGGGCGGGTGGGAGAAGGGGGTTCAGTACCAGGAAGTGGGGCGACGTCGGGCGTGTCCAGGGTTGGCATTTGTGCCCGCTCAGTGCCGGGGAATCTGCAGACAGAAGCCCGGGGACCCCAGCGGCCTCATTCTCTGGAGCAGAACCTTCCTCTTCCATCGGGGTGTAAGGAAGGACAGCCCCTCCCCACCGGGCAGAGAGGACAATGACAGAGGAAGGCACCTCCCTGTCTGCAGGGGTGAGACAGCTGCAGGGAGCACAGCCGCC